>NC_073377.1:161017794-161025294 GCF_028641065.1 Leucoraja erinaceus
GAAGCCTGTCCCCTGTTAGAATCAAAGGAGGAGGTTCCACAGTGGGGGGCAGGAGGCGTAGGAAGCGAACCAGCCTCCCGCCATCCCAACACCGGGCCGAGCCCAGTCCGCTAGCGCCCCGGAGCAGCGGAGCTGGGTGTAAACGCCACTAAGAAGACAGCAGGCGGTGGTTCCAACTTCGGCGGAACGGGGACATCTCACGCCCGCTCGGGGCAGAGACAGCCGCCTGAAGCCGCACCTGGAGCGGTTCGTGGAGGGTATGTCCAGCGAGGACGTGCTTCGTGAGGAGCAGTTTCACAGGGGGGAATTAGGCACTCCTCCCACAGTGCCTCGGGGCAGCTGGACCACTCGTTCCCCCTAATAGGAGGACAGGGTGGCGACAGGCCGTGGCCTGGTCAAGACAGCAAGGGGTTAATGTTGAAGAAGTCGGGAGGTATGCCGGGGTACCAGGAACAGGACAGAGCTGTGGGTGTGGTGGACGCTCTTGGACTAGCCCCACGTGAAGGACGGCCATTAGAGCCAAAACTAGCGGCCAGCATTAACCACCTATCCAACTAGGCCCACCAGGAGCAGCGTGGTTAACGGAGGTCTTTAGAACAATATACGGCTCCTGAAAATTGTGAATCGCTCAAAAGTGCCACCGGCTGTCAACAGGCCAAATCTGGGGGCACGCTGGGTCAAAATATTCGATCATTTCTTCGGAACTAAAACTTCAGCGGATCTCAGGCTCCTGACGTCAGCACTCACCTCATTTGATCGTTCTGTGGGATGGTACAGAAAAATGACCACCACCAGCCAGGACACCCTAGCACTGCTGGGCAATACTCAATTGAGAGAAATAACATCCCGCAAGGAGATTAAGACGACGCTGCCCTCAAACCCGAAATGCACGGGGTTGTGCACAACTCCACATTGACGTCAGATCACACTGCTCCTTTGGAAAGACCAAAAAAAGTCAAAGACATGGAGGAGGCATCCCAAACCTTTCGGCCTCATGAGGGCACGCCCCAGGATCGAGCAAAACAGCGAAATCCACACAACCCAAGCGGACAGTTACCCCATCGCGCTCCACCCGAGTTGACGCCCACCCTAGGGAACTGGTGAATGTTGATGAAAGCTCGGGATTCCGCAGATTCACCATCCGGGAGCCTTGTTAGGCCAAGGCCCAGAGCGGACCCCATGGAAAATGCGCCATCCCCAAACCTCCCCAAACACCGTCTCAGACAACGCACAAGATCGGGTCATCCTGCGACAGAAAAGAAGACGGCAAGAAGCAGAAGAAACTCCCTACCCATGGAGGTAGGTGGGTTCTGGTTCCTACCAGCATATAGAAAGTATGGGCGCAATACTACAACAGGGGGGAGATTACACCTGTTTATTAGGAAAGCATGGGAGTCTAATCACGAGTGACACTATATACTCACTAGCATCGTGGATACAAAATTACAGTTTGCACTAGGAAAAATTGTCACCAGTTCAGCATGTCACCCAATAGGGTTTGTTCCCTCGCGTAAAAGACAAAAACGCCGAGAGGGCCAAGCTGAAAATGGTGAGCCTAATCATAAGGGTATCATTGACAAAACAAACCATGACCCATTGGAATTTGTGTCAAATCTATTTAAAAAACTAAAAAAGATGGTGGCTGTCGCATCCATCATGACTTAACGTCACTAATATGTTTTGTTACGATTGTACATTTCACATACATGGAAAACCGCTTTGTTACTGTCTAAAACATTATATGCATTTAGCAATCGGATATTATATTGGCTCAAAGCACTGTGATCCCACCAGCAGGCGTAGTATTTCACGTACTCCATCTATAATCGGTATCATCGCAGATACTGAAATTTATCACGGCAGTGCTGTGCTCCCGTGCTATAAATGGTTCTCCTCCGTAGTAATTATGTTCTTTTGTTTTACCGCTAAGAGTTTTGCTGAACCCTCAGCCCAATAATGCAGTATCACCCAAACTGATACTTAAAACCATAGCCTGGCAAGATTAAGGAGACAAAAACTCATTGGTCAGGGCATTATATTGCTGGATATCGTTAATAGTAGGCAAAACATGGGAATGGGCTATATCAGCTGTGTCCAGCCTAACCAAAACAATTCTTCGTTTTGGAACTCTAGCAGTTGTCTTGCGCATCCCAGCTAATAATTAGGGACTCCATTCAACAAACTATGTCCGTGGCCTATCTACTTGGGTCCTTCACGGTATTCTAATAGTTTCACTGTGTCACTGGTCAGCCCCCCCCTGTAACTTTTTGCCAATATATGACAAAACAAACTGAATGGGGTCCACACTCATGTATACAATGTAATGGGCAACGATTCGCCTTCTTTTCTTTGTTTCTTTTTTTCTTCTTGCGATCCAAAACTATTCGACAAGTGGCAAAGAGCTCTAATGGGGGATTTAAATGGTGGTTAGCAGTCAATTATAGGCTACACAATTTTGACTTTGCACTTATATTAGTAAACTTACAAAGAGCAAATGGTTTTTTTTACAGGCACTACAACGTACATCTGCGGTCATTAAGGAAAGGGCGTATCAGGACCAATTCCCCATTCTGAAGCAATATCAGAGCTATCAGTGGTGGGCAGCAAACGCGTCTGGCATAGTTCCAGGGCCTATCATTATCGTTACCCTACTGTCGTTATCCAAAAAGCTGCCAGTGCTTCAAAGATGGGGACGCAAACTAACTACATATCCAGCACAGGTGGTAGATGGCAACACCCAGATTGTCATCAGGGACTACTTACACTGGGGCATTAACTATCTAGAATATGTTGGGTGGCCTTAAACGTTTTCAAAGCATATGCGTTAAATATGCATCATCTTGCATGTCTCGGTTACAAATCGACAAACTACGGTGGTTGCCTATATATACCACATGGGCGGCATTATAAATCGATATCATGCGACAATTGTCAACACAATCTGGCAATGGGTGTGTCCGAGAAAGACATATTGGGGCTATCAGCAACTGTATGTAGTGCCAGGTAAGGGCTAAAAATAAGTGGCAGACATTACTGTTATTTATGGGCACGCAAATTTAATGACCAACACTGATTAGATTGTTTTAACTCTCACAAAGGTTTGCCTAAAATTATCAAGCAATATGGCCCGCCAGATTATCGGACCTTATTTGCCTCAAGGGGCTAAAACCCAGGTACCTATGTATGTCGCTTGGGAACCAGACCCTGTGGCAGCAGCGGTAGATGCGTTCGCGCTGGATTGGGGACATTTCTTCTTCTAAACCACTTCCTCCCTCTGCCTCATCAGCCAGAATACTACGCCCAACTAAAAAGGATCTTGCTTCAGGTTTTGGATAGTACCCAACTGGCCCTACACCGCCATGGTTCCCATTACTCCCCGACATGGTTGGTGAAACCCGATGATATTTCCCAGTAACCCAGAAGTTATTAACCCCACCCAGTATCTGGCATAGCCACCCGTGCCATGATAAAATCAAACTCCTGGGTGGCAGATTTTGGAAAAGACCAGTACTGGGAATGGGATTGTCAGGAAAAAAACCATCAACACCAGGTCAGCAATACCATCCGAACATCCACAAGAAAAAACAGTTACTTGTACCAGCATCACAAAAGGGGAGAACGTACTGATTGGATACCAGGGACCACCGACTCAACCGCACAGTTACCAAAGTATGGGAGTTCCTGGCAGCCCTTCACCACGATAAGGGATCTCAGCTACAGTGCCATCAACCACCGCTAGAAGTGCTCTGTTTGCCTATTAAACTAAGGCACCAGGACAACAGGCCATGGGGGTCCCACCCGCTGGTGGTCAAACTAATGAATGGTATTTACAACTCTAATGCCCCTAGACCAAGGTACACCCATATATGGGATGTCAGAGTGGTCCTGACATACCTCAGGGGATGGCCACCAGCCAGGTCCCTCACCTGGAGAACCATCTACGCTCAAGGACTATCTGCTGAGGCACTTGTATCTGCACAGAGGGTTACAGTCACTACACCTTGTGCGAGGTGCTGCGACAACATGATCATAGCTCCAGACAAGGTTCTTTTTGCGTTATCCAGGGGACTGATCATCAAACAGAGGAGACCAGCAACACCCAACCCAGTCGTGGAATCCGGGCTTACCCGCCAGAACACGGTTATGTGCCATGACCCACCCTACTGTCCTACATCGGACACAACCAAAATAATTCGAGGGAGTGAAAAAGCCCTCTCGGTCAGTCACAAAAAAAACCTTATGGTCGGGGTGACGAGCCAAACCATTTCGAGATGGCTCAAGCAGGTGCTAAAAACTGCTGGGATAAACACTAACATGTACAAATTTTATTCCACCAGGGCAGCATCCACGTCAATGCTAAAAGAATGGACGTGCGTATAGACCACATCCTGGCTACAGCAGGGTGGTCGGGGGAAAGAACGTTCCGAAACTTTCTATAATAAGCCATTGGGCAAAACCTGCCTTATTTGCAGAGAAAAATTTACAGTCTGCAAATATTTAATTTAAGCCAGGGGAGCAATTTAATTGTTTTACAAAACAGATTCATTGGTGATTGACGGATAACACACTTCCTACCTCAAGGAGGGACTTCGGCAGTGGAGTGAAGTAAGAACTGTTACACGGTTTGAAATCACAGAGCTTTAAAATCTTCACGTAGTCTCTCACGTGACTCCGAAGTAAAGATAGAGCTCTAGGGGCGAGTGGAGTCAAGGGATATGGGGAGAAGGCAGGCATGGGTTATTGATAGGGGACGATCAGCCATGATCACAATGAATGGCGGTGCTGGCTCAAAGGGCCGAATGGCCTCCTCCTGCATCTATTTTCTAATTGTCTTTATATCAGTCCAAAAAGAAAACACAAGTAAGATGCAGGCATGTTTCATAATCTTAGCTTCTTCTGTTAAAAGTATCCCAGCACACCTTCAGCTGTGAATGTCTCCTTAATGTGTTTGACCAATTACTCGGGAAGTTGCTCAGATGGTTGTCCAATCCCAGAAAGTTTTGTATTTCTGCAGCATCCATTGGGCTTGGCATTTCCTTCACTGTTTGACTTTGGCTGGATTTAGCTTCAGACTCTCTCTTGCAATCAGTGACCCAGGAAAGAGACATTCAACTTTCTTTCACTTTAATTCAATTGGTTTTCCTTGCATTTGTTTATCAGGGCCCCAAGCTTTCAGCTATGGTCTAACTCAGCTCCACCAGCATTAATTCTTCTCCAAAGGCCAATATGTCATAGAAACATAGAAAATAGGTGCAGGAGGAGGCCATTCGGCCCTTCGAGCCAGCACAGCCAATCATTGTGATCATGGCTGATCGTCCCCTATCAACAACCCGTGCCTGCCTTCCCCCATATCCCTTGACTCCACTAGCCCCTAGAGCTCTATCTAACTCTATCTTAAATCCATCCAGTGACTTGGCCTCCACTGCCATCTGTGGCAGGAATTCCACAAATTCACAACTCTCTGGGTGAAAAGGTTTTTTCTCACCTCGGTCATAAATGGCCTCCCCTTTATTCTACGACTGTGTGGCCCCTGGTTCTGGACTCGCCCAATATTGGGAACATTTTTCCTGCATCTAGCTTGTCCAGTCCTTTTATAATTTTATATGTTTCTATAAGAATCCCCCTCATCCTTCTAAACTCCAGTGAATACAAGCCTAGTCTTTTCAATCTTTCCTCATATGACAGTCCCGCCATTCCAGGGATCAATCTCGTGAACCTACGCTGCACTGCCTCAATCACAAGGATGTCCGTCCTCAAATTAGGAGACCAAAACTGTACACAATACTCCAGATGTGGTCTCACCAGAGCCCTATACAACTGCAGAAGAACCTCTTTACTCCGATACTGAAATCCTCTTGTTATGAAGGCCACCATTCCATTAGTCGTTATCAAATGCAGCATTTACTCTCTGCTGAATTTCCTTAGATGCTTTAAATCACGCTACTTTCGCCATTGTGTGCGGTTTGTTTTATTGAGGGTTAAAAGCAAAGGTTGTAGATCCCAACCCACTTTCTGTCAATAAATAATGAATGGCTGCTGTGCCCATGGTAACATCACCAAATGGATAAAATATAATGCCAAATGGCCCCTAGGATGATTCAACACATCAAATGCAAATTTCCAGAAGGGTGTGTCTTCAACGGGAAATGAATGAATACAAACACTTTAAAAACATGTGCAAAGCACTTTTACACGATTGCTGGGTTAAAAGGGGTGTAGTGTATGGATCCAACCTCTGTGCAATCATGTTGAAAATTGTACCGTGACTGTGATCCAGCATAGCTCAAGCAGTCGGACTCCACACTCTTTTTGATATCTCTTTCAATGTGCACCATTTTAGAAACGTTTTCCCACTCCCCATTGCATATTTCCTTTCCATCATGTTGCTTATTATTGATGAGCTGCGCATGGTGTTACTTTAATTGCAATTTTATTTTGTTTGCATGTCGCTTCCCCCCCCATTGACTGCCCAATATTTCTAGCCTGGCTTTGGACAGATCTGCAACTTTGATAGATAGATCTGAATGCACTTTGCTGGTGTTGCTCTGTCTTATTGAGCAGCTGTTTATGGAGGGATCCCTGCGTTCCATAATCCTATCTCTAATTAGCAAATCCTCCATAGCTGCAGTTTACAGTCTTGCATTACAGAAGTATGAAGGACCTCTCCTGCTCCTGAAGAGCTGTTTTATTTCTGGGAGGGTTACCATTAGCTTATAATGCACCTGGAGTCTCTAGGGCTGAACGGGAGCTTTATGGCATGGTAATATTCTTTTCCTCAGTGACCACTGTGATACAACACTTCTCCTTTTATCTCCTTTGTATTTTTCATCACAGACAGCTCAATGTCCAATGTAGAATTTCCTCTCCTCTATACGATACGATACAAGACGATAGAACATTATGAGTTTGCTCTCCAGCAGTGCAGGCCGGATGGTTTTAAAAACACTGGAGAAGTTAAAAAAAAAGTGACTCTCACAATGCTTCCCGGATTTCCAGGTGAGCATGGGAATGATGGAGCAGGTGGATGATGGCGTCCTCAACCCCCATCTTTGGTTGGGAAGCGAACTGCAGGGAGTCCAGGTAGGGTTTTAGCCAGTGGTCGCAGGTCAAAGGTCCCATCTTAACATTACACGTCTGCAGATCCAGTGGCTTGGGTGGCTTTGTTTGTTCCATATATTATCTTGATATGAGTCATACATTCACCGCCTGTTGTGCATTTCTATGCATTTTTTAAAATCTCAAATTGGAGACATCATAATGTATTTGATCTTTGGATTCAGCCATGTAATATCAATTTCATGATGTATCAATTAGTATTTCTGACACTGTCTCAATATTCTCTCTCTCTCTCTAAGATACTGAAGAGTAGACAGGAATTAACAATAGAGAGGTTCCTGTATTTTCAAAAAAAATGTACATTGTGCAAAGCAACATTTCTTACAGTGGACATAAAGAACTGCATATACTGATTTACAAAAAAGACACAAAGTGCTGGAGTAA
>NC_073377.1:161030294-161272895 GCF_028641065.1 Leucoraja erinaceus
ATGTGAGGTTATCCACTTTGATGGCAAAACCAGGCAGGCAGATTATTATCTGAATGGTGTCAAGTTGGGAAAAGGGGAAGTACAACGAGATCTGGGGGGTCACTGAAAGTAAGCATGCAGGTACAGCAGGCAGTGAAGAAAGCGAATGGCATGTTGGCCTTGATAACAAGAGGAGTTGAGTACAGGAGCAAAGAGGTCCTTCTGCAGTTGTACAGGGCCCTAGTGAGACCACACCTGGAGTATTGTGTGCAGTTTTGTTCTCCAAATTTGAGAAGGGACACTCTTGCTATTGAGGGAGTGCAGTGTAGGTTTACAAGGTTAATTCCCAGGATGGCAGGACTGTCATATGCTGAGAGAATGAAGCGCTGGGCTTGTACACTCTGGAGTTTAGAAGGATGAGAGGGTATCTCATTGAAACATATAAGATTATTAAGGGTTTGGACAGGCTAGAGGCAGGAAACATGTTCCCGATGTTGGGAGAGTCCAGAACCAGGGGCCACACTTTAAGAATAAGGGGTATGCCATTTAGAATAGAGATGAGGAAAAACTTTTTCACACTGAGAGTTGTGAATCTGTGGAATTCACTGCCTCACATGACAGTGGAGGCCAATTCTCTGGATGCTTTCACGAGAGAGTTAGATAGAGCTCTTAAAGATAGCGGAGACAAGGAATATGGGGAGAAGGCAGGAACGGGGTACTGATTGTGGATGATCGGCCATGACCACAGTGAATGGCGGTGCTGGCTCGAAGGGCCGAATGGCCTACTCCTGGAACCTATTGTCTATTGTCTATTGAATGGACAAGTAATATTATGGGTCGGGAGCCTTCTTCAGACTGATGGAAATAGGAGAGGAATAGTTGGAATGAACAAAAGAAAGAAATGTGAGATGAGGTGGAAGGAACAGCAAAATCATTACTGACATCTGATGTCTGAAAGCTGGAGTGACGGCTGCAATCTGTAATTATTCAACCTGTATATTAGTCATTAAATAAAAAATACTTAAAAATCGATAAAAGATGGTGCTGTTGTAAAATGCAAGAGATTATCTAACATTCAGCAAGACATTCACCAGCATCAAACTCCTCCACACGATGCCAGCAGTCGTGCAATATGTAAAGTACTTTGTTGCTTTGAAATGCAACAGTGACTCACAGAGTATTTTGATTTTATTAACACTGACACTTCGCTGCTGAAAGGGCCAACATTCAAACTGCATTCAAACTTTCTTCTCACTGAGATTGGTGAGCACCTACGGTTCAAACACAGCCGTCGGTGCCTGGGGAGACCACTAGGATTTCCCTGCACTGCCGCTTCAGACAGGCAGTGAGTTGTAATATTTTGGTTATGCGAGTTATGAATCATGCAGAGGCCATCCGAAAAGATTTGAATCCCACTAGGGCAGCTGGGGAATGTGTTTGGATGGCACAGATGATAGACCATAGACAATAGGTCGTCAAAGGAATATCACTTAACTGTCAACTGCTGCAGGGTCCAACCTTATCAACTCACTTATGGAAGTTCTCAAAAGACAACAGACAATAGACAGTAGGTGCAGGAGTAGGCCATTTGACCCTTCGAGCCAGCACCACCATTCAATGTGGTCATGTCTAATCATCTACAATCAGTACCCCGTTCCTGCCTTCTCCCCATATCCCTGACTTCGCTATTTTTAAGAGCCCTATCTAGCTCTCTCTTGAAAGCATCCAGAGAACCTGCCTCTACTGCCCTCTGAGGCAGAGAATTCCACAGACTCACCACTCTCTGTGAGAAAAAGTGTTTCCTCGTCTCCGTTCTAAATGGCTTACTCCTTAGTCTTAAATTGTACCTTTCCTTTCCCATTGCAGAAAAGATTTGGCACTCGTTGGCACTCATTCTCACTAGTTTGTCTAGGTCACTCTGGCATCTGGGGAATGGTCTTCCACAACACCCCCCACCCATGGCACCTCACAATCACTGTGACACCCACTCACTCATTCTGTTGTGCATGGCACAATGCTGCTTGCATTGTAGCATGTACTGTTAAGAGGTTGCTGCAAAGATCATACCTGCTTGGCAACCTTTGACAAGTTCAACAAACCTACACATTAAGGAATGCCAGTTTCTATACATTAATAGGTCAGGGCATCCATTAATTTTGTTCTGTGAACGTCACAATTGAAGTTCTTGTGCTTTAAACAACTTTAAAAACTATTATGGTGACCCACAACATTGTTTAAATACCATTAGAAGGTACTAATGCATTTTTTTAATCATAGGTGTTCAACAGCATTCAATAGGACTGGAACTAATATCATAACAGGGCATCTCATTTAGGCTCATGGATGGTTTAACCTTAATCTGTAGGGAATGGGCAATGACATATGGAAATAGAGAAGAAGATAATGTGCTCAAAGGAAGGCGTATGTTAGATAGTAATAGAGAATGAAGCAGCAAAGAGAGAAGTTGCAAGAAATAAAAGTAGAAACACAGGGAACTGAAGTTGTGGAATCCTATGAGAAACGCTAAGTGCTGGAGTAACTCAGCAGGTCAGGCAGCACCTGGAGAGGGAATGGACAAGTGATGTTTTGGGTTAGAACTCTTCTTCAGACTGAGTTTGTGTGTGGCTCCAGAAATAAAAAAAATATCCAGTTGTGTGTTTTCATGTAGTAGTGATAACAGAAACATGCGGAATTAAGGAGCAGGATGTGGGGGCAGTGGGTGTGTGGGGACAGGGGGTTGAGGGCGGAGACGGGGGCAGGGCAGGTGTGGATGGGGTGTGTGGGTGGGGGGTTGTGGGGGCGGGGGGGGAGCGGAGGAGTGAGCTCGGCGAAAAGACGGGGGAAGAGCCATGGTCAAGAGGGGGTATCACGGGGGAGGGGGTGAGTTGGGATGTAGCCAACGAGGGGGACCAGAGGGGTAGTGGCTGGAATTGGCGGTGCAATGGGGACTCACAGCGAGCACTGGTCGCTGGTCATTCTCCTCCGCCAGGATCAGAGTCCCCACTTTCCATTTGGCTATATCGGCGACATCTCAGACGCTGGGCTGGGCTGGGTCTCCGACGCTGGGCTGGGTCTCCCGCGCCGGGCTGCTTGGGGCTGGGCTGCTTGGGGCTGGGCTGCTAGGGGCCGGGCTGCTTGGGGCTGGGCTGCATGGGGCCGGGCTGCTTGGGGCTGGGCTGCTTGGGGCTGGGCTGCTTGGGGCTGGGCTGCTTGGGGCAGGGCTGCTTGGGGCTGGGCTGCTTCGGGTCCCTCCGAAAATTGTGTCCGGTTGGAAACCTCCGCCAGCGATCCTCAGCTCCAGTAAAGACGCGATGGAGCACGAAGGGGCGGACGAATCCGGTGAGTGACGGGACGAGACTAATGCTCGCGGCGCTGAACAACAAGAGAAGAGATCAATCTGCGCACACGCGGTTTTTAAGATTTTTTAAAACTTGCTAACTTTTACGACATTGAACCACTCGGAACGAAACTCGGTGCAATCGCAGCATAGGAGAACGGTGAGTGAACTGGCGAAAAATCGTAGCACTAATCTATGAAAGTAAGCATGCAGGTACAGCTGGCAGTGAAGAAAGCGAATGGCATGTTGGCCTTTATAACAAGAGGAATTGAATATAGGAGCAAAGAGGTCCTTCTGCAGTTGTACAGAGCCCTAGTGAGACCACACCTGGAGTATTGTGTGCAGTTTTGATCCCCTAATTTGAGGAAGGACATTCTTGCTATTGGGGGAGTGCAGCGTAGGTTTACAAGGTTAATACCCGGGATGGTGGGACTGTCATGTGCTGAGAGAATGGAGCAGCTGGGCTTGTACACTCTGGAGTTTAGAAGGATGAGAGGAAATCTCATTGAAACATATAAGATTGTTAAGGGCTTGGACACACTAGAGGCAGGAAACATGTTCCCGATGTTGGGGGGAGTCCAGAACCGGGGGCCACAGTTTAAGAATAAGGAGTAAGCCATTTAGAACGGAGACGAGGAAACACTTTTTCTCACAGAGAGTGGTGTCTGTGGAATTCTCTGCCTCAGAGCGCGGTGGAGGCCAGTTCTCTGGATGCTTTCAAGAGAGAACTAGATAGGGCTCTTAAAAATAGCTGAGTCAGGGATATGGGGAGAAGGCAGGAACGGGATACTGATTGGGGATGATCAGCCATGATCACATTGAATGGTGGTGCTGGCTCGAAGGGCCGAATGGCCTACTCCTGCACCTATTGTCTATTGAAATGTGAAAGAGCTGTAGTGAGGATATATTGTACAATTTCAACAACCTGAACAACGACAGGAGCAATATTACAGTAAAGGCCAAAGAGGGGGAAATCTCCTTAAGTGTATTCAGACTGACCCAGATCTCTGAGTTTCCAGATTATATTAGACGTTTACACTAAAATCTGGTTGTGGAAAACGAGGGGGGGGGGGGGGGGGGGGGGGGGGGGGGGCTTGGACACGGGGGTGAGGAGGGAACTGGGGCGTGTCATCATTTGATCATATGGTTTAGAATAATAATGGAGAGGGGCAAGTGGAAACGTAAAGTAAAACTTCTAAACTGAAGAAGGATACCTGCAATAAATTGAGAAGGAAGTTGTCCAGGTGAGTCAAATAACGGTAGTTAAAACTGTAACAGAACAAAACAGATGTTTCAAAATGCAGGCAAATGATACACAAAGAAGCAATGGGTTAGAGAACCAAAGCCAAATATCACCATTAAAAAACAAGGAATGAGGATAATTAACTCCAGTGGAGAACCAGCTGGAGTATAATAAATTGGAGAAGAAAGTGAAAAGGAAAATAATGCAAAGAATGAAAGAGTAGGAGAGCAGAATGGCAATTGAGTCTAAAAGTCAATGTGAAATGTATGTGGGAAAGGAAAAATAGATGGGTCGATTAGGGATAAAAATGGGCAATGTGAGGATAAACCTTTTTGTAATCCAGAGTAGTTTTGATTTGGAAGGTACACAAAAAAGATGGAGAAACTCAGCGGGTGCAGCAGCATCTATGGAGTGAAGGAAATAGGCAACGTTTCGGGCCGAAACCCTTCTTCAGACTTCAGACTTATGATTTGGAGTTCACTGTCTATAGGAGTGGTAAAAATCAGAAATAGTCAGGCCTTTCAAAGGGGAATTGGATTTATGGCAAAAGAGTGGGAAGTAAGACTCTCGAATTTGGTCTAGACAGCTAGCATGGACATAGGCAGCTAGCGTTGTAAGCCCTACCTCTGAGCTGGCACAGTTCTATGAATCTAGAAACTTTTAGAAACATCTCATCTTTCAATATGACATCTTATAATCTTCAGGACTCAACATGTTCAACAGTTTGAGATCATAAAGATAATATTTTTAATTATGCAGTAACTGTTATGATTCTATGGTTTTCCATTCGTAGCTCCTGAATAACATCTTGATCTGAAACATCTGTTTTTGATTTCTCTTTCCAGATTTCCTGTATGATCTGTTAGGTGTTTCCAGCAATCCCTGTTTTTATGTCAGACTTCCAGCATCTGCAATTTGTTTTCATTTTCAATGTATTTTGCTTCCCAGTTCTTCCATTATCACCCAGCTTTGAATCACATCATCATATCTTATTTAATCCTGTCTGCCTTTGAGCCTATTCTTTTTTGTCATAGACCATAGACAATCGACAATAGGTGCAAGAGTAGGCCATTTAGCCCTTCGAGCCAGCACTGCCATTCAATGTGATCATGGCTGATCATCCCCAATCAGTATCCCATTCCTGCCTTCTCCCCATATCCCCTGACTCCGCTATTTTTAAGAGTCCTATCTAGCTCTCTCTTGAAAGCATCCAGAGAACCTGCCTCCACCCGAGGCATGTCTCCCACTTTTCCAGTCTTCTGCTAAATACTGAATTATATAAATCTAAACATTGTCACTATTGATCTCTGTTTGTGAAGAATTCGTAGATATCGGTCACAGAAGACATGGTGTTAGATTGCTTGCTCTTAGCAATTCTAGATCAGCAAAATAACTATTCTCCATGGATACTGTTTCAAATACCAGCAGCAATGTCACAAGATATTTTATGTTTTATATTTTTAATATAAATCTGTGCTATTCACTGCCTATTACTGTTTTAAATTGTATTTCTGTTTAGGCCTGTGTTTTTGTGGAAAGCACTTTGGGTTGCATTCAATTGTATGAAAAGTGCTATATAAATAATTTTTATTATTATAAGATAACTTCTGTGAGGATAAAAACCAAACGGTTGTTGAAACTCAGTGGGTCAGACAGCATATGTGGATGGAATGGACAGATGATACTTTGGGTCAGGGCCCATTGTCAAACAGATGGAATTGTGGGAAGAAAACTAGAAAAGAGAGGTGGGATGGGGCAATGCCTGGCAAATGATAGGTGGATATAGGGGAGGAAGATGGGTGGGGGGGAAGATGGGCGGAATCACTTACAATGACTCGCGATGGAAAGGAGACAAAGGGGGTGTCAGGTGAGGAGAGTGCGAAATGGAGAGTAGTCGGGTGGGTTATGGGTAGAATTCTTGCTATTGAGGGAGTGCAGCGTAGGTTTACAAGGTTAATTCCCGGGATGGCGGGACTGTCATATGCTGAGAGAATGGAGCAGCTGGGCTTGTACACTCTGGAGTTTAGAAGGATGAGAGGGCATCTTAATGAAACATATAAGGTTGTTAAGGGCTTGGACACGCTAGAGGCAGGAAACATGTTGCCGATGTTGGGGGAGTCCAGAACCAGGGGCCACAGTTTAAGAATAAGGGATAAGCCATTTAGAACGGAGATGAGGAATCACTTTTTCTCACAGAGAGTCGTGAGTCTGTGGAATTCTCTGCCTCAGGAGGCGGTGGAGGCAGGTTCTCTGGATGCTTTCAAGAGAGAGCTAGATAGAGCTCTTAAAAATAGCGGAGTCAGGGGATATGGGGAGCAGGCAGGAACGGGGTACTGATTGGGGATGATCAGCCATGATCACATTGAATGGAGGTGCTGGCTCAAAGGGCCAAATGGCCTACTCCTGCACCTATTGTCTATTGTCTAATGAGAGGGGGAGGGGAAATGAGGGGATAAAAAGGAAATACTGGACTCGGGATAGGAGATGATTTTATATAGGGGAAAGAAGCAGGATGACTAGGGTTGGCATTGTTTCCCTGAGCTCTTTCTGTGCTGCCTCCACTGTTGCGTCACCCCTTGGATACCTTTATTCCAGATCTCCACCATTCGTTCCATGTATCTGTGGCTTGTACTCATGGATGCAATGTGGCATCGCCCACTCTGCCTGCAGGCCAAGGCCAAGCCAAGAACCATTGCAGGACCAAGTGTGACTCAACGTACGCATGTTTTGTCAGCGTGCCCAAACCAACGTTGCCTGACGCTTAGGATACTGATGCCATGAGCTGAAGAGACGTGACGTCACGTGCCTGCACTTTGACCATTACAGTTCAACACCATCTTGGTTTCGTTTTGAGAAACAGCATGGAAACAAGTCCTTCAGCCCACCAAGTCCACATTTACCATCGATTACCTTTCACACTTGGTCTGTTATCCCACTTTCTCATCCACTCCCTACACCAGGGAAAGTTCAGAGGCCAATTCGCCTGCAAACACGCACGTCCTTGGGACGTGGGAGGAAACCAGAGCGCCCGGAGGAAACCCACGAGGTCACGGGGAGAACGTGCAAACTCCACACAGACAGCGCCAGAGGTCAGGATCTACCCTAGGTCTCCGGCACTGTGAGGGAGTGGCTCTGCTTGCTCTACCATTGTGCTGCCCTGTCTATCTGGCAAAGATTACCTTTAAAATACATTCAGGAACTTCCCCCTCTTAAAAGAATCTCCCCCACCCACTCCCAACTGAAATAAGATGCCACATCTGAATGGTGGTCAAATCATTCAGCTGACGAGCAAGTATACAAAACAAGTCCTTCCTCCACCACCTCCAGTTTAAATTCCATTTGGAATATTTTGGAGGACCAAGAACCAAGAAACCAAGAAATGTGCACCTTTGGGGGTGGGAGCAAGGGAAAGACTGGGGTTGTTTGTAGGTAATACTTGAAATTGGAGAATTCAGTGTTCATACCTTTGGACTGTAAGCCACCCAAGCAGAATACGAGGTGCTGTTCTCCCAGTTTGCGAGGATATGAGGATGGCAGTTGAGGATATAGAAACATAGACACATAGAAATTAGGTGCAGGAGTAGGCCATTCGGCCCTTCGAGCCTGCACCGCCATTCAATATGATCATGGCTGATCATCCAACTCAGTATCCGTACCTGCCTTCTCTCAATACCCTCTGATCCCCTTAGCCACAAGGGCCACATCTAACTCCCTCTTAAATATAGCCAATGAACTGGCCTCAAACTACCCTCTGTGGCAGAGAGTTCCAGAGATTTCACCACTCCTCTGCGTGAAAAAAAAGTTCTTCTCATCTCGGTTTTTAAAGGATTTCCCCCCTATCCTTAAGCTGTGACCCTAGTCCTGGACTTCCCTAACATCGGGAACAATCTTCCTGCATCTAGCCTGTCCAACCCCTTAAGATGTGATCCGTTGCTTCCTACCAGAACTTGGCCAAAATCAGAAACTCAGATTAATGAATAATTCTTGAAGATTCCTAACTTTGATGGTTGTCCACACTTTAGGAAAATGAGCCACTGGAAGGATGGGGTGGTGGCAGAGTGCTTCTGGCAACTGCCTACAACAATTTTATTCTATGTTTCTCACATCAGTGGGATTTTGTCACCATGATTCACACTGCTAGAAATCATGGCAGTTTTAGTTTGCCATCTGCCCAGGCTACGAAGTACGAAAAAAAATCCAGATTATCTTGCATCATTTCCATCAGAATGCCAAAATCCATAATGACACTGTGATTGTTCTAACTGTTTTTGCATCAATACAAAGATTATGTTTGTTCATGATTCATTCATTCTACTTTCCTGACGCACCTTTGCAAATGTGAGAACTGGCAACCCATCGAAACGTCATCCTGCAGTAGCTAGGAAAGGTTATTTTAATTTATTAATTTAGGGCTGACAAAGATCACCCTAACTGCCCTGATCCTTGCAACTCTTCCACTGAAAGCACTCAAATAATGTGCTTGGAAGAGAATTTCAAGGAGTGATGGGAATATTTTTTACAAGCCTAGATATTGTACATCATTAGGAACCTACACATGGAAATATTTCCATGCATCTACTGCCCTGCCTTTCTTGGTGTTACAGGCCACGGATTTGGGTGGAGTAACTGCAGTGAATTTTGTCAGCGTCTGTATAACTCAATGAAACTATGATGTTGGTGAATGGAATGATTGTTTTAAGTGGTGAGTGGGGTGCCAATCATGCCAGCTGTTTCCTCCTGAATCATATCAAGCTTCTTCAGTGTGGCTGGCTTGCACTAACTGGGATTACATTCAATTTGCCATTGTTTTGCTCAGGTAGCTGAACCATATTGTACGGTAACCTAAGATTATCCTCCTCACCGACAACACAGTTATTTGCACCATCCACAAATTGTTAATCATAACTCTCATGTTCATATCCAAATCACTAATATATATGACAAACAATAAGGGCTCAAACCCAATCCCTGTCATAAGCTTCCAAACACAACCACAACCCTCTACCATCTCTATTTCATATTAGCAAGCCAACCTTGGATTTAATTTGCCAACGCAGATTCAATTAGCTCTAACCTTTTGGACCAGTCTTGAATTGAATTTCCTTTATTGTCATTCAGACCTTGCGGTCTGAACGAAATTTTGTGCCTGCAGTCATACATATAATGATACAATAATAAACAACAATAAACACAAATTAACATCCACCACAGTGAGTCCTCCAAACGCCTCCTCACTGTGGTGGAGGCAAAAGTCCTTCCATGTAGGACCTTGTCAATGATTTATCAGCAGTGGCGGACTGGCCAGGGTGTCAGCTTGCCAGATGGCAAGTGGGCCCCTGATGAAGTGAGCCCCCTATATCAAGTGGGCCCCTGATGAAGTGGGCCCCCTTTGTCTCCTGGCAACCAATATTTTTAGACCCAGTCCGCCACTGTCTATCAGGTCCATGTGAACTTCCGTCTAGGTCTGAATGCTTGCATGCATTTTGCATCTTATAACATTTTTTTGTATTTCCTCTTTCTAACGGCCCCCAATAAGCCATGGACCAGCCGACCTCCACAACTGATCCCTATAGCAATCTTGGCCTCTATCACGGATATTACATTGGTCTACCGTCCTTCTTTGCAACTTAAAACCAGCTGCTCTACTCTCTTTCCAGTTGTGTTGAAGGGGCTTTGGCCTGAAACATTCAAAGCTTTTTTTATTTTCACAGATTCTGCCTGATTTGTTGAGTGTTTCCATGATCTTCTTTATTTAACATGTTTTAACACTTTTAGTCCTTTTTAAGCCATCACATTTTGTTTTATTCCACCTGACTTTGTTGAATATATATCAAGGCACAATAACAATGCTAATCGGAATAATTTGCGTAGATTTATGAAGAATTACAGAATTTAGTCTGAAGAAGGGTCGACCCGAAACAGTCACCTATTCCTTTTCTCCAGAGATGCTGCCTGACCTGCAGAGTCACTCTACCACTTTGTGTCCTTTTGTGCATTAACCTGCAACTGCAGTTCTTTTGACGCTGAACTCATGTTTAAAATGGTGACCTTGATATTATTTATAAACAAACCAGGTGGAAAATATTTAAAGCAGCATTATTTGCTTCCCAGTCATCTGGATAGACGTTGCTCTTGATGCGATGACTCTGTGACTACATTACTCCAGTCCTATTTGCATTATTTATCAAATTAATTAACCAGTCATAGTCTAATTCCAATAAGGAAGTGAGTCAGGTTTGCAAACCAAATCCCTGTGTATACATGCATCAAGGACAATATCATAAACAATGGTCACACCAAAACATGCGCCACATTGATTATGAAAGTCTTTTATGAGGACTGCATACATTTTAACTGATAGTCAAAAATATTCTGATAGTCAAAATATTCTGACATCTTCTTATGATGCAATAATGTTTTGTAAGTAATTTGCATACCTTTCCTTTTTTTTTAAAGGAGCAATAACTTTACAGAGGTGGAGAATGGGGCCTCAGAGGATTGATTGATGTGTGTGTGTGTGTGTGGTGGATGCTGCTGCTAGGGTTTTCTCAGCAGCAGATGAGAGCAGTGATCACCTGGAGCCTGCTAGCCTGCCTGCCTGCAGCCGCCGCGCATGCGCCCGGGCCCGGAGCGCGAGCTTCCCAGGGCATCAGCGGCTGCAGGGAGTGAGTGGGGGAGAGAGAGATACAGAGACAGAGAGGATATATTATACAGAAACTTGGCCGGCGCTGGCTGAAAGCAAAAGCAGGTAAGTGTGTGTGTGAGAGCCGGCGATCTGTGGTGCTGCACCATTTGCACTGTGTGCCGATGGACTTTGTGTGGGGAAACCTGCCAGTGCAACCGGTTGTTTCAATGGTGATTGAATCAGTTTCAGATAATCTCACCACTGTGTGTGTGTGTGTGTGTGTGTTCTCTCTAGCTCGGGCATGCATATGTTTAAGGTACACCAAAAACAAAAAAAAGCTGGAGAAACTCAGCGGGGTGCAGCAGCATCTATGGAGCGAAGGAAATAGGCAACGTTTCGTCCCGAAACGTTGCCTATTTCCTTCGCTCCATAGATGCTGCTGCACCCGCTGAGTTTCTCCAGCTTTTTTTTGTGTGTACCTTCGATCTGCAGTTCCCTCTTAAACACATGCATATGTTTAAGTTTGCAATTTTGCAATTGCAATGCATTTCGTTGTCTCTGTACTGTACACTGACAATGACAATTAAAATTGAATCTGAATCTGAATCTGAATCTGAAGTTTGCAATTTTGTTTTTTCCCCCACCTCTACTGTGTGGTTTATTTGCAAGGATAGTCTTTGAGATCTGGAAGGGACGGGTGTGTGTGTGTGTGTGTGTGTGTGTGTGTGTATGTGTGTGTGTATGTGTGTATGTGTGTGTGTGTGTGTGTGTGTGTGTGTGTGTGTGTGTGTGTGTGTGTGTGTGTGTGTGTGTGTGTGTGTGTGTGTATGTGTGTGTGTGTGTGTGTGTGCGTGTGCGTGCGGAGGGGACTATGTGGGTTTCTCTGCACCGAGTGTGGGCTCTGGAGCTGCCGGTTGCTGGTCTCCAGGAACAGCTGGGTTGCCGGCCGATCTCACACCGGCCTCCCTCTCTGCTCACCTCAAAGCCAGTGTAACCCTAATGGCTACAGGATCTGCACACAGAGAAAGAGAGCGAGAGATGAAGGCAGACGTGAAACCGGCGACCGTCTGAAGCAGACTGATTTTGAAGCAGACTGATTTTGAAGCATGATTTTTGTTTTTGTTTTTTTGGAGTTATTTGGGATCGAGCATCAAGGTTGTACTGTAGGTACCAATAATAAATAACGTGGGTTGCCAGCTGGGTGCAGCAGTGGGGCCTCGCTCATCGCATTCACAGCAGCTCCGCTGGTTATTTATTGATCCCGCTGCTGCCTCTCTCGTCTTTTCTCTTTAAAGAAAGGCAGCCCGGGGAGATGATTTTGGCTGAGAATAATGTGGCGAGTGGCAGGTAGGGCGTTGAAGGCTCTGCACCGGGGGAAGGGGACACGATTGGTGGTTTGTGTCACTTTATTTTTTTTTTTTTCCCCCACCCACCTTTCATTGGGGACAAAAGGCTGCTGTTTAGGACGGAGATCACCCGGGGTAATTAGGCTGTCAAACAAGGGCCGATCAGATGCAAGGGAGGGAGTGGAGCCAGACTGAGCATGGATACGGCTGCTAGGAAGCCCAGCGTCGCTTTGCTGAGGGTTTGTGTGTGTGTGTGTGTGTGTGGAGATCAGATTTCACATTCAAGATGCGTTGACCTCTCAAAGAAACAGGCAACAGCCGTGCCTCCAAACAGACATCCAACACACCAAGTTGCAATGAGCGAATGAGTGTAGCGCTGCCGCCCTCCAGCTTCCCCGCTCACTGCTCGCTCTTTGATCTCTGTAGCAAGTGCAGACCCAGGGAATCAGGCAGGTCAGATGTAAAATATAAACCCTCGCTCATTGTTAAATGTTATTTTCCTTTTACTTGCTTCCTAAACACGCTGTTAGAAATGATGGGGGGGTAAAAGGAATAGCAAGTTTATGCTCCGCATTGCGGTTGAGCCGATAGGTTTGTGTTTAAATTTATTTTAAGAATACATTCGTGCTGCAGTCCTGAAAATCGCTAAATTTAGCAGAACCCAAACCTGCCCTAGATACATAGTGTCTCCATGGGGCGAGTCTCTCTCCTGTATGCTATCTGAAGCTACGGGGCTCCGCACTTTTTAAAAGTTGATTATTTATGTTTTTAATTTTGGTTTGGTACGCAAGTGCCGTTTAAAAATGACAGTAACGTTTTAATGGATTATCCACTTGGGGAAAACCTAATGAGTTGTTTTTGTTATGCATTATACCACCCACTTCTAGAGGTTTTGGGGGGTGAAATGATATTTCAATCTGACCTGGAACAAGCTCCACAACAGTTACAATTCTTTTCTGAAATTATTGATCTTATGAATTTGGCAGCAAAGGTTCTTGATATTGGAAAACTTTGAGAGAATAAATAAATGACATCTATGCATTTGGTCGTATCGACATAATTTACACTCTTTTAGGTCTGTTGCTACACACCTCTATTGAAACAGCTTTTCATTTTTAAGTAAAAGATGATATTGTTAATGGAAGTGGACTGTGACTGGGATCATTAGAGAGACAGGTTGTGGAAAAGCGCATTACAAATACAATATATGCAAACCACAAACACAAGTGGTTCCTATATACGATAACTAGAATAACTAGAAGCTTGCATAAGAACAAAGGAAGTAAAGAACTGGCATTTATATAGCACTGTAAACAACCTCGGGACACAAAGAGCATCACAGAAGGCTTTTTAGCCAATAAAGTACTTTTGTAATGCAGGGAAATATGTTGATTTTACTGAAGATGCGTTCATAGTTACACTGTTTGATTTGTGCAAATTAGGTGCCCTCACGCTGAACCATCCATATTTCAGCTGGATTGAGCCAACCAGCAGGGTTTTAGATTAGTTCTGCCTCTTTCAAATCAAAAGAACTCCTTTTAAATGGCTTGTGGATGAGTCTGATATCTCTGAGCAAAATATTGTGGATAACTGTGACAAATTATGAACAAACTCTTAGAGAAACATGTTCTTGAAGATCATGCCTTTTATAAGGGTAAAATTATGCTTGACATATTTAGGGTGCAGAGAGCCAAGAAAAGGTTATGTTTATCCCGATCTCAGCAAAGTACAACTGGAGATGGGAGATTTTGGATGGTATGGTGGAAAGAGATAGAATCAGTTGAGTGCAACAGAGCTGCAGTGGGGTGGCAGAAAATGGCAGTAGAGGGACTGTGGGAAGTAGCAGTGTTAGGAACTTATTTATTTTGTGTCTGTGCTGTAAATAGTACAGTCCCAAATAGATTAGAAAATTGGGTCAGGAGATGGCAAATAGCTTTTGGTGTTAATGAGAACAGAAATAAAGCATGTAAGCATTAATTAATGGCATTACTTGCAGGCGACAACAGATGCAAATGATTGATGTGTAACATTGGATGTTTTTATAAATCGCATTATGTGTGACAGTGGTAAACAATGTCAGTAGTTCTCCAGTTGTATATGGCAAATTACCGAAATGGTATTGAATCTGTGTAGACAATGATATGTCTCTGCTGGAAGAGCTGTGTGCAAAGCCACTATTACAGGAAGGATATCCCACCATTACAAAAGGTGCAGAATGGGCCACCCACAAAGCTTTTAGCTACCCAGTCACCAGGAAAGGCTATGACCACAATTTGTTTACACTGGAAAGGACTGGAGATTCTATTAAGATTTTATAGTTAGTTACTTGTGAGTGTTGACCAGAGCATTCTTATTTACTGTGGACTGTAGAATGCCAATGACAATGAGTGGATAAATCACACTATTTCATGCAAAGGGAGGTCAATATTTAGAATGAACAGTTCAGTGAGGTAGTGGAGACTGAAGATAACAGTAATTTCAAGGCAGCTGAAAAACATTTGGTAGGAAAATCAACAGAGGAATATTGGTGGCGGTCAACTATAACACTGGCCAGTTAGATTGAAATGCATCTTCAATATCTTGTACATTTTTGTGTCAGTGTTAAAGAGCAAGCTGTTAGTTTGCAAATGTTATCACATTAAATTTTCCAAAAGTAAAATAAATTGTTGGTTGTGCAGCTTTCATGTAAAATAAATAAGGCAGGGTTTAGTACGATCGATAATAAGTTACTTGTTTCGATTAACATCGTGGTATTAATGGCTTTGATTACGTTTTAGCAATTTATTTTCTAAGAATCAAGTGGCTGAGTAGTTGCTCAACCTTTTATTATTTAATCCATAACAGTATGGTTATTGGTTAATCTTTGATGGAAAATATCTTTGTGCAACATCATCTTTTTATGCCAAACAAGAAAGATAGGCTACCTTGGAATATCTCAGTGAGTTTTACATTTTAAAAAGTGGTTAGATTACTAATCCCATTTTACAGCATTCTGGGTTTCAGAAATGATACCCTCACTTGCTCTAACGTTTACTCCAGAGAATGACTATTCTGAGAGTTGTAAAGAATCGCTCCAATCCACAAAGGCAAATGTTTAAAACGTGTTAGTGGACAATGGGTGCTGGCAATGCAGGCCCATGGGGTACAGCGAGGTGGGCTGACAAGATTTTTAATGAGGAATAACAAGAAGCAGAAAGTTGCTTTTCACTTTGACAACACTGCTTGCCCACCCTGGCCCAATACAATGCACACAATGAAGCATTATGTGCTCACAGTTTCCATCGCGGCATATAATGAGTTAAAAATAAAATTGAAGCGATCAAACCACTATGGGTGAAACTTCAGCCAGTGCTGAAGAATAACTGCGGGTAACGTTGACTCTTGAGAGAGAAATTGTGGTGCAACAAGCAATACTATTACAATTGCCATTGTTCGCAGAATAGACCATTCATTGTTCATCCTTTAAACTCATCCGCACCCACAATCACAATAGCCACAGAGTATAGACACTGTTCCCCTGGCATTTTGAGGGAGGGGCCACGCTATTCAGTTCCATCTTGTCGGCTTTGTTTGTGTGAATATTTGATTGACAGATCCTGTTAAGTTTGTGCCATATATTTAAACCTCAAATCATGCAGTTAAATTTTGATAAAAGTATTTTAGTTCAATTTCATTCCATTGCCTTGGTCTCCCTTCACATAGATGGTGAAAGGATTGGTCTGGAGCCCCCGTTAGATGTGGCCTATGTGATGTTTTTGTTGAACATTTATGTGGGTTGAACAGCTTGGAGTAATTTATCCTCTAATAATCTATGAGGCGTCATATCTGAAATAAGATTCAGAAGTGTTGTTAGCTGAAAGAGATACAGTTCTGGGCAGCAGTTGATATCACTGGTGCATTTGTAAGTATTTCATGGACAGCAAATTTGGGAGGTGGTCACTCTGCCAGCTGAGAGTTCTGGCAGAGGGGTTTTGGGTACTTGTCAAACAGACAAATGAAACTGGGAGAATCTGAAATCACCTTATCATAAGTGATAGGCGTAGAGTTAGGCCATTTGGCCCATCAAGTCTACTCCGCCATTCAATCATGGCTGATCTATCTCCCCATAACCTCTGACACCCGTACAAATCAAGAATCTATCTATCTCTGTCTTAAATATATCCACTGACTTGGCCTCCACAGCCTTCTGTGGCAAATAATTCCACAGATTCACCACCCTCTGACTAAAGAAATTCCTCCTCATCTTCCTTCCTAAAAGAACATCCTTTAGTTTTGAGGCTATGAACTGCAGAGGGCCCACTGCAGTTCGCTTACCGCCACAACAGATCAACGATGGATGCGATCTCAATGGCTCTCCACTCCGCTCTGGACCACTTGGACAACAAAAACTCATACGTCAGGCTGTTATCCATTGATTACAGCTCGGCATTTAACACAATCATCCCCTCCAAGCTGGTTACCAAACTCGCAGAACTGGGTCTCTGCGCATCCCTCTGCAATTGGATCCTCGACTTCCGCATTCACAGACCACAGTCTGTCCGTATTGGTGGAAATGTGTCAGGCTCAATAACAATCAGCATGGGAGCACCTCAAGGCTGCGTGCTCAGCCCCCTGCTGTACTCACTCTATACTCATGACTGCGTAGCCGGACATAGTGCGAACTCCATCATCAAGTTCGCCGATGACACCACTGTTGTGGGACGTATCACTGATGGGGACGAGTCAGAGTATAGAATTGAGATCGAGCAACTGTCCATAATGTGCCAGCACAATAACCTGGCTCTCAACACCAGCAAAACCAAGGAACTGATCGTGGACTTTGGAAGGGGGAGGATGGTGACCCACAGTCCCGTTTATATCAACGGGTCGATGGTGGAAAGGGTCAAGAGCTTCAAATTCCTGGGTGTGCATATTTCCGAAGATCTTTCCTGGTCCGAGAACACTGATGCAATCATAAAGAAAGCACATCAGCGCCTCTACTTCCCGAGAAGATTACGGAGAGTCGGTATGTCATGGAGGACTCTCTCTAACTTCTACAGGTGCACAGTAGAGAGCATGCTGACCGGTTGCATCGTGGCTTGGTTCGGAAACTTGAGTGCCCTGGAGTGGAAAAGACTACAAAAAGTAGTAAACACTGCCCGGTCCATCATCGGCTCTGACCTCCCGTCCATCGAGGGGATTTATCGCAGTCGCTGCCTCAAAAAGGCTGGCAGCATCATCAAAGACCCACACCATCCTGGCCACACACTCATCTCCCCGCTACCTTCAGGTAGAAGGTACAGGAGCCTGAAGACTGCAATGACCAGGTTCAGGAATAGCTACTTCCCCACAGCCATCAGCTTCTTCCCCACAGCCACTCGGCTCGGACAAAACTCTGAACATTAATAGCCAATAACCTGTTAATTTGCACTTTATCAGTTTATTTATTCATGTGTGTATATATTTATGCAATGGTATATGGACACACTGATCTGTTCAGTATTCATGCCTACTATGTTCTGTTGTGCTGAAACAAAGCAAGAATTTAATTGTCCTATGGGGGACATGACAATAAAACTCTCTTGCTCTCTCTCTTGATGACCTGTAGTCCTAGACTCTCCCACTAGTGGAAACATCCTCTCCACATCCACTCTATCCAGTTTGAGTTCTGAATGTTAACATGGAATGAGAGTTCTTGTGGGACGTACACCTTAGCCAAGACGGTATCACCATGGATGGCTCTACGGTTGAGAGAGGTAGGGCACAAGTCAACATAGAGATTCCATAGGTTACACAAAAAAGCTGGAGAAACTCAGCGGGTGCAGCAGCATCTATGGAGCGAAGGAAATAGGCAACGTTTCGGGCCGAAACCCTTCTTTAGACTGATGGGGGGCGGGGGTGGGTGGGGACAGCCCGATTTTACCTTCTCCCTAAAATCCACATTTCCTGTCCCCACCCACCCCCGCCCCCGATCAGTCTGAAGAAGGGTTTCGGCCCGAAACCTTGCCTATTTCCTTCGCTCCATAAATGCTGCTGCACCCGCTGAGGTTCTCCAGCTTTTTTGTGTACCTTCGATTCTCCAGCATCTGCAGTTCCCTCTTAAACAACATAGAGATTCCATAGTTAGGTGCTCTGCAGCTCCAGACATGGTTTCAGGTTGGTATATTACCTTCAGGAAGCCAGGATCAAAAATATTACTAGAACGACTGCAGAACATTCCTGCAAAGGCCAAGTGAATGAAGACCAAGAGATGAGGACCTTTGCTGGACTTGCAATGTTTTGGTCAATGTCTGTAGCAGCAATGTTGGTGGTGAGGGTAGGGGTTGTTTTTGATCTTGCAGAATGCAATGTGCATAAGTGCATTTGCATTTCCGGATATAGTTTAGGCAGGCTGGATATAATTAATGGAGGCTGGTTCTTGCTATTTGATGAGAGGTCAATCTGTGTGTCATGGGAAACATTTAAAAAGGAAATTCAACAATTAAAGGTAGACGAAAATGCTGGAGAAACTCAACGGGTGCAGCAGCATCTATGGAGCGAAGGAAATAGGCAACGTTTCGGGCCGAAACGTTGCCTATTTCCTTTGCTCCATAGATGCTGCTGCACCCGCTGAGTTTCTCCAGCATTTTTGTCTACCGTCGATTTTCCAGCATCTGCAGTTCCTTCTTCAACAATTAAAGATGTGTTTCCACCTAGAAAAATGGTGAGAATTCCAAGTCCAGATTCTCCCAGATAGCAAAGAGCGTTGAAGAGTATTGTGTTCAGTTCTGGTTGCCCCATTAAAGGAAATGTTTAGAGGATCTGCAAAGGGTGCATCAGAGATTTACCAGATTGCTGCCTGGATTAGACGGTATTATCTTTCAGGAGTGGTTGGACAAACTGGGATTGTTTTCTCCGGAACGTTGGAGGTTGAGCGGAAACCTGATAGAAAGATAAAATTCCGAGATGAATAATTAGAGTGGACAGTCAGAATGTTTTTCGCAGAGCTGAAAGGTCAAGTACTGGAGAGTATAGGTTTAAAATGAGGCAAAGTTTAAAGGAGATGTGTGGGATAATGTTTTTTTTTACACAGAAACATAGAAAATAGGTGCAGGAGTAGGCCATTCGGCCCTTCGAGCCTGCACCACCATTCAATATGATCATGGCTGATCATCCAACTCAGTATCCTGTACCTGCCTTCTCTCCATACCCCCTGATACCTTTAGCCACAAGGGCCACATCTAACCAATATAGCCAATGAACTGGCCTCAACTACCTTCTGTGGTAGAGAGTTCCAGAGATTCACCACTCTCTGTGAATGAAAAATGTTTTTCTCATCTCGGTCTTAAAAGATTTCCCAGAGTGGTGGGTGCTTTTGAATGTGCTACTTGGGATGGTGGTGCAGGCAGATACAATAGTGGTGTTTAAGAGGCTTTTAGATTTGCACATGATATGTATGGCATGGAGGGATACAATCACGTGCAGGCACAGGATATTAGTTTAACATGACATCATGTTCGGCAAATATTGTGGGCTGAAGGGCTTGTTCCTCTGTTGTACCTTTCTGTTCTATGTATAAGCTAAAACAGGGGAGCATGTGACATGCTAATAGCTTAATACAGCAGAAAACAGTATAGAAAAAGTTAAAGCAAAATTAATGTTGAAATTTGGAAAGGAAAAAGCGTACAGTAAAAATAACTGTCTAATCAAAGAAACAAATGCAAATATATTTTATAATAAAAAAGAGTAAGAGGCGATGAATGAAAAAGTTGGGGCAGTTGAGGAGCAGAGGAACAATCTTTGTGTGACTGCATAAGGTTCTTCATGAATACTGTACAGTCTTCTGAAGAGGGAAACAATGCCTGTATGGTAGCTGTGGCAGATGAGTGTGAATGCAAATAATGGGGAAGTATTAGGCAGATTAGCATCTTTGAAAGTGAATAAATTACTATGTCTGGGTGAAATATATCCTAGCTGTTAAGAGGGGACTCAATAGGGACAGTGCATTTAATTAAAAAAATCAATGTTGAGGTCTAATGAAAATTCCTGGACCTGTAATATATATCCATTTCTTTTTCCACAGATGCCACTTGACCTGTTTTTATTGCAATTACTGTTTTTTTATTTCAGCGCATTTAATATCTCTTACATATTTTTTGCAAGGTATTTGAGGTTGTATTCCACATAGCAAACTGACCGAAGAAAGTAAAAGCTCCCAGGGTCCACGTGAGAATTTCCAAATGGAAAGTTTAGTGGCAGGAAGCAAAGTGGAATGGCTGTCAGCAGTATTGTGACAGGCGGGTTTCACAGGGGCTAGGGTTTCACAGTGCTCAATACTCAGTCTCTTACACTTTGTACTATCTTTTGATAATTTAGACTTTAAATCTAGAAAATATCAGTAGGTATGGCGCGTGGTTAGCGGTCCACAAATTCTTTTAATGTTACACATGAGAGGGTCGAGTGACAAAGAATTCCAAGACAATTAGAAACCATTCTCTGCTGCAGGCTTGGCGCACATGAAAGGTAGCAGGACAGGTCAACAAATTGTTGGAAAGGCACACACAATGCTTCCCTTTATTTGCTGAACCATAATATAGAAATGCCTTTACAATAGTAGATCTCTTCTTGAGTACTGAGTACAATTAGGATGTTGCCAGAAATGGAGACATGTTGTTATGAGAAACTATAGATTAGGTAACGTTGGCTTCCTCAGAACGGGGAAAGCCGAGAGAAGACAGTTGCAATGTATTTGAGGGGCTTCTTATTTATCTTATTTTCCCATAGAAGGAATTAAAAAAAAAAAATGAAGTTGGTATTTCCCTTTTGCACGGTTTTTATAATAGAGCTTTGTTTTTTTTGTTTTTTTTTCCTTTTTCCTCTGTTCTTTTCTAAGGTCTATTTCTTAATTCTTTTCTCTAACCAATGGGTCCCTGTTTTTTTTCTTCTCATTGATCACTCTTTTACACGAACACACCTTTCTTTCCCTCACTTTCTCTACTTTCTTTATATATACCTTTCCTTAAAGCTTAAAAAATGAAGGGGTACGATAAATGTAATAAGATATATCTGGCTGGTACTATTGTAATTTACTGTACTTCTAATAAATAAAAACCATTCTAATAGATAGATAGATAGATAGATAGATAGATAGATAGATAGATAGATAGATAGATAAATAAATAGACAAATAGATAGATAGATAGATAGATAGATAGATAGATAGATAGATAGATAAATAAAATCTCAGGGCATAGATTTAAAGTAATTGACAACAGGGTGAACAGGAAGAATTGGAAATATTTTTACACCTATTTGTTGGCAAGGAGTGAATTGAACCCTGAAAGTTTGATGGCGTTAGAATCCCTCATCATATTTAAGAAGTAGACACAAGGAACTGCAGATGCTGATTGACAAAAAACACACACACAAAGTGCTGGAATAGCTCAGCAGACAATAAAAGCGCACAAAATGATGGAGTATAACAAAATCACACAAAATGCTGGGATCCGCTGAGTTACGCCAGCATTTTGTGTGATTTTATATTTAAGAAGTTATTTGGGAATGTAGTCGCAGAAAAGTTGTGAGCTGCATGCAGCATGGTGTAATGTGCTCGAGAGCTCCTTTTCAAACACAAACAGCTTCTCTCTGTATCATAAATATTGTATGATTCAATCAATAATACCTATTGATTGTTCTAACTTAAATTTGGAGACCATTATTGCCATTTCATTTTTCTACAAGTTGTTTCCAACTAGGAAGCACTGATCTCATGGTTGGTTTATATTCCTTGAACATCTTTCAGTAACATGTTCAAGAAGTGTTCTTCACATAAGGGTATCTGGCAATAGACAATAGGTGCAGGAGTAGGCCATTCGGCCCTTCGAGCCAGCACCACCATTCAGTGTGACCATGGCTGATCATCCACAAATAGTACCCCGTTCCTGCCTTCTCCCCATATCCTTTGACTCCGCTCTCTTTAAGAGCTCTATCTAACTCTCTTTTGAAAGCCTCCAGAGAATTGGCCTCCGCTGCCTTCTGAGGCAGAGAATGCCACAGATTCACAACTCTCTGTGTGAGAATGTTTTTCCTCGTCTCCATTCTAAATGGCTTACCCCTTATTCTTAAACTGTAGCCCCTGGTTCCGGACTCTCCCGACACTCTCCCAACAGGAACATGTTTCCTGCCTCGAGGGTGTCCAAACCCTTAATAATCTTATATGTTTCAATAAGATTGCCTCTCATCCTTCTAAATTCCAGAGTATACAAGCTCCATTCTCTCAACTATGAAAGTCCCGCCATCCCGGGAAATAACCGTGTGAAATTTTGGTGGGTTACCTCACTGTGATGATATTATCACTTAAGCTGTCTTCTGTCCTTAACATAATTCTGTCCACATTTTCATAAGATCTGTTTTTTTTCGTGAAAACCCACTGGCTTTAACAAAAGAAGCAATGGGTCATACAGCTGTACAGTACAGAAATGGGCCACCGGACCTAAAATGTCCATGCTGTTTGACCAAGTTGGCATATCGGGCTGGTGCCATTTGCTTGCATTTGGCCCATGGCCCTCTAAACCCATTCTATTCATACAGACTAGTCCAAATGTCTTTTTGAAGTCAGAATTGTATCTGTTTCTATAACTTCCTCTTATATTTAATTCCAATTATGGACTACCCTCTGAGTGAAAGCGTTTGGCCTGAGGTCCCAATTAAAATTCTCCCACCGTGGCTTTAGCTTCAGAATCATCTACCCTGGAAAAAAGACGGGGAAGATTCACTTTATCCATGCTCTTCGTGATCTTATACACCTCAATAAGGTCACCCCTCAGCATCCTATACTCCAAAGGGAGAAGTCCCAGCCCATCGAACGTCTCCCGCAAACGCAGGCAATATCCTACTGACTCTCTTTTGCACCCTCTCCAACTTAATAACATCCCTCCTTCAGCTGTGAGCAGAACTGCACACAATAGCTCAAATGTGGTCTCAGCAACACATTGTGCAGCTTCTTGATGGACTCTGGTGTTTTGCACAAATATTATAGTTATTGATTTATTGCATTTTTAAGTTATTATGTATTATTGGTGTATTGGGTTTATGGGCCTCTTAAGCTGCTGCAAGTAAGAATGTCATTGTTCCATTGTTGATACATTGTTCCATTGTTAAGCCAATTAAACAATTATACCAAGAGTAAAAGGGTGGAAAGGAAAAGAAAACAGGTCCCCACAAGGATCAGCGTGGGCATCTATGTGTCGAACCACAAGATAGCCAGGGTGATATTAAATCAATAGGAGGTACACAAAAGTGCTGGAGAAACTCAGCGGGTGCAGCAGCATCTATGGAGCGAAGGAAATAAGGCAACGTTTCGGACCGAAACCCTTCTTCAGACTGATGGAGGGTGGGCGGGGAGAAGGAAGCAAAAAGGAGGAGGAGGAGCCCGAGGGCTGAGGGATGGGAGGAGACAGCAAGGGCTAACAAAATTGGGAGAATTCAATGTTCATGCCCCCAGGATGCAGACTCCCCAAGCGGAATATGAGGTGCTATTAAATGAATAGGAATATTTCTCATCCGCTTTTACTGAGGGGAAGACCACAGAAGCTGGGGAATCCAGGTATAGGAGTTGTGATGTCTTCGATCATTTACACATTATCAAAGAGGAAGTATGGGCGGGGGAGGGGGGGGGGGGGGGGGGGGGGGAGGGAGTTTAAAGCAGATTAAGGCGGATAAAATAAAACATGTCTCACAAATCTGGTGAGTTTTTTGAAGAGGTCGCCAAGATGATTGATGAGTACAGAGCAGTGGACCTTGTCTGTATGGGCTTTATCAAGGCCTTTGGCGAAGTCCCGCACAGCAGGCTAGTCTGGAAGGTTAGAACGCATGGATTCCAAATCGGGCAAGTCTATTGGACTCAAATTGGCTTGGAGGAAGGAGTCAAGTGGTAATTGTGGGAGGTTGTTTTTCTGATTGGAGGGTTGTGACTTATGGTAGTGTGTATTGGGGGTTGGTGATCAATCACCCAGAACGTCCCCGCTGAGCACTAGTTATACCCTCCCTGATCAAAAAGACAACTCTGCCTCCTCCCTTACTCACTTCTCTATCACGCCGATAGCATCTATACTCTGGAATATTGAGCTGCCAGTGTGCTGTGCTCCCAGCCATGTTTCTGTTGGGGCTATAATATCCCAGTAGTCAGAGTCAATCCACCATGAGGATCACCGCAGTGACTCTTTCATTCCCAACATAAGATTTGTTACTTGAGCATAGATCTGGACCGAATGTTCTAGGTTTGACTGCTCTTTGCTTTAAACAGCTGGGCAGGCTCTTTAATTGGAAGAGCAGCATCTGCCATGTGAACAATTTGCCTTTGTATCTCTTATGGATGTATTTCGGTCTCATCTGTGGATTACCGTAATTGATTAGATGAGCCACCCCAGTGAACCAACTGCCCGTCCTCGCTGGCATCGCCCCGACCAACATCAGACGAGAAGCAGCCACGCTGGCCCTCAGTCTCTCGAAAGCCAACGTGTCATCCGCTTTTACTGAATACCAATGAATCCCACCTCCTCCATCAGATCGTCACAGAGACACCACGACGTGCCGTGCGCCTCAAGTCACGGCGCCCCTTTGCCACGCAAGCCCAAGAGCTGCTCTGCACAACACCGGCTGATGCTTCCAAGGCCGCCTGGGTCAAGACGAGATGGAGAGACCAATGGAAGTCAGCGGAACCGTCTAGGCTACACCATTACATCGATGACCCCATGGACGTCCCTGGCCACGACCTGCCCCGAAAGCAGTGGACAACCCTCAACCGCTTGAGGATAGGCATCGGACGCCATGGAGCAGCGATGAAGAGGCGGGGCCTCGTGGACAGCGAGAGCCTCCTGCGAGTGTGGGAACCCAACACAGACAGTGGAGCACATAGTCACCAGTTGCCCCAAACACCAGCCACCGAATGGTGAACGAGGACTGATTGACTGGACGATGACACGTTGGCCTGGCTCACCTCCACGGAGCCACAGGTCTAAAAGACACACGACAGAAGAATAAGAAGATGAAGGTCTAATAATATTTCAGTCCACAGTCAAGTCAGTGTTGCCTATCTCCAGCAATCCCATCGATCTGAGTGTGATGTTTGAAATCTTGTACGTTCTACAGTTTCTACCTCATTACGCCTTTCAATCGGACAGATTCTCAGCTTCAGTGGAACTCCATTTTATGAACCAGGTTTCCAGTGTCATCTCTTGGGCAAAATAATCCCTCCCTCCGTCTCAATTAGGCAATAACCCATGATGAATTTAATTAACAGTTGTTGAATCAGCAGAGTGTAAAGGGTGACAAATATCAAACCATCTTCCACTGGCTCCAGCGTGCTGAATCAGATGTACGGTCCAAAAACAGTTTTACACTTATTTCCCCAGTGAAGTTAATCCCTATGAAAGACAATGTTAGCCTCACGGTGTTCTGAGCAGGCATCGCACAACTGAGGAAAGACATTCTTGCCATAGAGGGAGTACAGAGAAGGTTCACCAGACTGATTCCTGGGATGTCAGGACTTTCATATGAAGAAAGACTGGATAGACTCGGCTTGTACTCGCTAGAATTTTGAAGATTGAGGGGGGGATCTTATAGAAACTTACAAAATTCTTAAGGGGTTGGACAGGCTAGATGCAGGAAGATTGTTCCCGATGTTGGGGAAGTCCAGAACAAGGGGTCACAGTTTAAGGATAAGGGGGAAATCTTTTAGGACCGAGATGAGGAAAACATTTTTCACACACAGAGAGTGGTGAATCTCTGGAATTCTCTGCCACAGAAGGTAGTTGAGGCCACAGTTCATTGGCTATATTTAAGAGGGAGTTAGATGTGGCCCTTGTGGCTAAAGGGATCAGGGGGTATGGAGAGAAGGCAGGTGCAGGATACTGAGTTGGATGATCAGCCATGATCATATTGAATGGCGGTGCAGGCTCGAAGGGCCGAATGGCCTACTCCTGCACCTAATTTCTATGTTTCTATGATCCCAAGCAGCATTTGTGAAATCCTGAAAAGTGACAGGCGTTTGCCTCGGCAGTCTCATGCTCATGCCAACTTAGCCAAATGCCTACTTCAGTCTCATTTCCGTAAGTTATTTATATTCTTTTCAATTACTTATCTAACCCCTTCAAGTAATTTTACACCATGTGACGTCCATCATCCTCTAACACCAGTGTTCTTGCGATAGTCCTGGTTTAATGACATCCCCCTGCTGTTGTTTCACTTTAACTAAAGTTCCTACCTTGATCCAAACTCTCAACACTTAACTTCATGTTCAGAGATGTACCCAGAGCAGAGCTCATCCTTTCTGAGGCAAAGGGCTTGTGTATTGAAGGACAGATGCAGCCAAGCGCTATGGGAATCTCAACAGCATTCCTGTCAAAGATCAGAGCACTGCTGGATGAATGTTCTTTAGCAATAGCCATCAAAGTCATCAAAAGTCTGTGGACAGCTGCTCACCTGGATCGGATTTTGAAAATGATTTTGTTAGGGTGTGACTGTACAGAAACGGCCCCATGTAGGAATCCACGCAAGGCAGTGTCTGGGTTCCATCAAAGAAAATTCACCTCAGACTTGTACTTAAAAGAAAATACATTCATTTTATAGCTTGCAAAAACACACAAACTGAAAGTATAATTACATAAAGACGAGTTGACTAGTCCATTTGTGCGGAGAAATGTTAGATAGACCTCTATGGGCTGGTGGAATCAAGGGATACGGGGAGAAGGCAGGCACGGGTTATTGATTGGGGACGATCAGCCATGATCACAATGAATGGCGGTGCTGGCTCAAAGGGCCGAATGGCCTCCTCCTGCACCTATTTTCTATGGTTTCTAAATCTGCTTGGGTGCACTATGGATTGCTTGTGTTGGGTGTTAAAACGTCTGCTTCTATTTCCCTCTCCTCAGTAACAGATGCATCTTCCAAAACCGTGGAGATTGCACCTGCTCACTTTGCAGGGTTTGTTGTCTCTGGTCCAAAAAAAAAACTGTCCTAAATCAAGGTTTGAGAGGGAGACTGGAATTTTTGTTAAAAGTAAAATATTATCAAAGCTCTTAAAAGGCACATAATAGAGAAAAACAGAGAAAATAGGATGTGGGATAGGGCATTCAATTCCTCAACCTTTCAATATGATCATGGCTGATCATCTGTCTAAATGACATATTGTCACTCTCTCCCCCGTACACCTGAATGATACATTTGAACACATACTCAATCTTTACTGCAAATTAACTATAGCTTTTATCATTGATTTTTGTTTATTAAAGCATCAGAAGCTTTGGTTCTTTAGAACATAAAGACCGATTGCCGTGTGAATGATCCCCCCATTTTGTTTTTCTTATCAAGAATCTCCTTACAGATCATATAATTGTTACTCTAATTTTCTGTTATGTTCATATTGACATTTTTTTAGTTTTAATCCGCCCAATTTTATCGTTGCCAGTTAATTTCAGGTTTGCTGATGCGTTCGTTCCATTGGATAAATAAACATTATGTCATGGAAAACAAGTGAGCCATTTTGATCAAATCCACTGTACAAAGAAGAATATTGACTATCACAACTGGATGATCAGGCAGGATGCAAGGAGAGAGAAACATGGATGTATTTTTCCTTCTTTCAAGCCACGGCTTCTCACACTCTGGAGTTTTGAATCTCCCAGATGAAACTCTGGAAATCTATCTTTATAACATTTGTAAGATACAAAAGTCCACAGATGCAAAAGCAAATGGTTGGGGGTCAGCATCTGTAGTGGGAAATGGACAGATGACGTTTTGTGTTGGGGCCTTTCAAATCCCGACATATCCGACCATTTCTCTCTCTCTCCACAGATGCTGCCTGGCCTATTGAGTTCCTCCCATTGCATTATTTTTTGCTTTATAAATTTGCAATCCATTTCAACTACAAAGAAACATGAACAATATCGTCATGAGCACAATTTTGTGAAAATAAATATTTAAATTGTGGCACTTGAATTTATAAAGACTTACACCATTTTCTGTGAATATCTATATATATTTTTAAAACTGTGTGTGTGTGTGTGTGTGTGTGTGTGTGGTGTGTGTGTGTGTGTGTGTGTGTGTGTGTGTGTGTGTGTGTGTGTGTGTGTGTGTGTGTGTGTGTGTGTGTGTGTGTGGTGTGTGTGTGTATGTCATTTTGATTTTGCCTTTGATTCGTTACTCCGCGAAAACCAGACGTATAAACACCAACATTTTTACCATTTCGCTAGCGATTTTACTTTTACATTTGCTTATCCACTCCTCGTTAAATTCAGTCATTTTTCTGTACACATTTTTAATAAAATCCTTCACCCCCCCACGCAACCATAACGGCTGCTGCCGCCCGGCTCTCCTCCACTTCCCCCCCCCCACCCGGCCTGGCGCTGTCATGCTGGCGGAAGCCACAAATTGGTCCAAATCACAACCGCACGTTGCGGGAACAGACCCAACGGGTCTGCACTTGGTCTAGTCACTGGGTAAACTCTGCATTCATTCATAAATTTACCTGCTGCCCATTTTGCTTCAGGTGCTTTGGGCAGTGATGAAGCTCTTCTACCCCTGTGTTTCCCCGGCAAGGGTTCCAGTGGCACCCCGGGTTTGGCAGCCAAGAGCTTCCACAACTTATCCATGTATTTTTCAGGTGGTCTCATTTTAGTTTTCCTTCAAGTGTCTACATCGCTACGTCTTCAGTTCATCTAAACCATGTGATCAGTCTATTCTCAATACCTCCTGGTAATAACAACGCTTTCATATCTCATTGGTTGCACCATAAAATAGGTCTGTAAGGTAGTTCTGAGATACAAGATAGGGAGGATTTTTCTGTGACACCATTTATGAAATAAAGACTGTTTGAACGTAATGTACATTGTCATTTCCTGCATTTAGCACAAGAGACAGCTGTTCAAAATATGAGACTCTGATAAATCTTTAGTTTGCTTTTAAGCTTAGTTTAGGTTTTGACGATTTCCAGACTTTATTTAAACTACTGAACATGCTGTTATTTTTTTTAATTCTGCTTCAGATGTCCCGGCTCATTCCAGGTCACCTGACTCTTTATTAGCGAGGATGTGATCATCTGTTCGCACTGCTCACGAGCAGCAATATTAAAGATTCTCTTGTGGTTAATTTGCAGTCTGACTGCAATGTGCCAGGTATTTTTGAGTATATGAAAGTAAAGCAACGGTTCATCTGCAAATTCATATCCATGTGACATAGCTCGCTATATCTTCAATTTTACAACAAATTACCCAGATAGTGAAGATAATTGCAGACATGACACATCTTCAACACATTCCTGAAATGATTTCAAGACTGCACTCAAAGTGATCAATGCTGATGGTAAAATTGGGGAAATAGCTGTTAAAAAAAAAAAAAAAAAAATTCAGACAAGGAAGCCATTGAGCTCAATGTGCCCATCCCAGTCAAATATGAAGTCATTTTGGTTGTTATATTATCTTTGTCACGGTCTGGTCTCTGCATCCACTTCCTTGGTTGTATTCTGAGAATGCTGCTAACAGCCTCTGATATACGCTTGGGCTTGATCACTAACACAAGCATTGCATAAGAGTGTACCATTGCATAAAGGTGGTGCTTTCTTGGATGTTTTCACCGCAACTCCTTAGCCCCATTCTTCTGGTACTCTATTCCCTTCTCAGAATGTGAGCAGTGGAATAAAAAAAGATGCTTCTCAATTGGGTTTAACTTTAGCAATTCTCCATGCAATGTTACTCTTGCCAGCAGATATCCCATTTCCCAATGTTGATGGCTTCACTGCTCTCTTCCTTTGGGCATTGTATTAATACTGTGTTCATTTGTCTGTGGGCTGTGCTTCCTCTTCCAGTGGTTGTACAGCAATTCTGTGATGTGTTCTGCCCAGTGCAGCTTATGTTTTTCACTGTTGTCATTGTCTGTGGTCGCTGCTGGGCATTTGCCACTGGTGGGCCATGTCATTTTACGGATACATTGAGCACAGAACAGTAAAGCACAGGATATGACCCTTCGGCCCACAATGTTCATGCTGAACATGATGCCAACTGAAAACTAATCTCCTCTGCCTATATGTGGTCCACATTCCTCCATTCCCTGTATTTTCCCATGCCTATCCGAAAGCCTCTTAAATGCCATTATCGTATCTGCCTCCACAACCACCACCACACCTGGCAGCAGGTTGCAGACTCTGCATAAAAAAAACACCCCACTCATCAATTGCCCCATGCGCATTAAAGTTATGCCCTCGAGCCTTTGACATTTCCACCCTGGGATATTTCCACCTCTGCCAATGGCAAGATGTTCGTGTTGCGAGGATCAACGTTTCTGGTGCCCCATCATATCTTCCCATCATCTTAATGGGGAAATCTAAGTAATTTTTTTTTAAATATGGTAAATTGTAACGAATTGAGGAATGCAGTTGAACAGAGGGATCTACGAATAACTGCATAGTTCCCTGAAGGTGGAATCTCATGGAGATAGGGTGGTAAAGAAAGCTTTTGGTGTGCTGGCCTTTATAAATCAGAGCATTGAGTATAGAAGTTGGGATGTAATGTTAAAATTGTACAAGGCATTGGTGAGACCAATTCTGGAGTATGGTGTACAATTTTGGTCGCCAAATTATAGGAAAGATGTCAACAAAATAGAGAGAGTACAGAGGAGATTTACTAGAATGTTGCCTGGGTTTCAGCAACTAAGTTACAGAGAAAGGTTGAACAAGTTAGGTCTTTATTCTTTGGAGCGCAGAAGGTTAAGGGAGGACTTGTTAGAGGTCTTTAAAATGATGAGAGGGATAGACAGAGTTGACGTGGATAAGCTTTTTCGATTGAGAGTAGGGAAGATTAAAACAAGAGGACATAAATTGAGAATTAAGGGACAGAAGTCTCGGGGTAACATGAGGGGGAACTTCTTTAGCCAGAGAGTGGTAGCTGTGTGGAATGAACTTCCAGTGGAAGTGGTGGAGGCAGGTTCGATTTTATCATTTAAAAATATATTGGATAGGTATATGGACGGGAAAGGAATGGAGGGTTATGGTCTGAGTGCAGGTACATGGGACTAGGGGAGAATAAGTGTTTGGCATGGACTAGAAGGGCTGAGATGGCCTGTTTTCCGTGCTGTAATTGTTATAAGGTTATATGGTTATGTTTTAAGAAGTAGGCATAATGTGCATGGATCCTTGATTCATGGCATCACAAGAGCCATAAAAAGCAATGCTGATATTGATCTGGTATTCTCATGGTGTAGTAAATGTAAAAGTTAAAGTGAAAGTTGTAACGTTCTTGTTTAGCTGAGCAACCACAGAGAGTTTAGGTTTAACAGATCCAAGTGTGAGATGCATGAATCTAATAGATGGATCTATACCCTTATAAGAGGGAATTTCCGTGAGATAATGGAACAGTCGTAAAAAAGAAGGACATGGGAGATGCGAAAGCACTTTAGTACATATAAAATCCGACTCTTTCAAAAGTTTGTCCCTTCTTTGGAATAAATAATGTTCCCTGACCAATAAACGGAGTCAAAACAAACAAGAGTTTAAATGGACCAACACATTAAAATGTGAGAGCAGGTGGAACAGTGTTATGTGAAAGCCCTGGTAGGAATGGAGTTATTGAGTTAGACAGGAAGGCACATTCAGGCAGTAAAGTCATGCATGAATTGAATGGAGTATTTTTCAGTGTTATAGTGCCATCAGTAATGGAAGGAAAGGAAACTATGAAGTTAAAATAAAAGGAAAATTAGGGTGTTATTAAAAAGGCCCTGCAGGAAATATCTCCTAATCTGGAGGAACCACTGGGACTTTGGCACTGGATTAGCAGATTTTTCAACTATGGGATGTTATTTCTATGAACTATAGACAATAGGTCCAGGAGTAGGCCATTTGGCCCTTCGAGCCAGCACCGCCATTCAATGTGATCATGGCTGATCATCCCCAATCAGTACCCCGTTCCTGCCTTCTCCCCATATCCCCAGACTCTGCTATTTTTAAGAGCCCTATCTAGCTCTCTCTTGAAAGCATCCAGAGAACCTGCCTCCACCGCCCTCTGAGGCAGAGAACTCCACACTCACCACTCTCTGTGAGAAAAAGTGTTTCCTCGTCTCCGTTCTAAATGGCTTACTCCTTATTCTGAAATTCTAGATGGCTTAATCCTTATTCTTAAAATACCCAAACACATTTAATTTTACTGAAGTTTTACATGTGTTCAGTAGTATAAGACATTTTCCAGTTAATTTGGTCAATATAAAGCAAGCTCAGGAAACGGAACCAAATGAGAAACTGAATGGGAAAAAAAATAAAGATAATTTGCAAAATACACAGCACTTGACAATTTGTTTTTGTGTTCAGCAACCCTAAAGATGGTGGACTAGATCAGAACCAATACTAATGGGTGAGCAAGAGGCAGAAACAACCAAATACTAGTTTAGTGGTCTTTTAGTCTAATTTGTATGTAGAATACCGCACTCCCGTGTGGTCTCAGCAGAGCCACAAGCAACTTGCGTTGCAATTTCATGAATGTGATTTCAGTGATCAATCAGCAGTAACGTTGCCGCTGCTACAGGCCTCGGCACAACACCCCAGTGCTCAATTTTATGTGTGGCTAGCATCAGGCTGAGCTTGTTCGTGTTGATTAAATCTCTGGAGACCCAAGTCCTCTTGTACCCAAAGGAGGACTGGGAACTGTACAAACAGAGAATGAAGTGGCAGTGCAGGGAAATGGTAGTTGCGATGAACAGGTATCGTTATGCCTAGGGCGTGGACTCAGTACCACAAGAGAGTTATTGACCTTGATGGTGTGGTCATGATCAGCGGGTGCAGCAGGCCTCATCAAACCCTATCTCCCCAACTGCATCCCTTGCCTCACACGTTGCTCCTGTTCATAATTTTGGGCTTGGGCTCTCTATCTTAGGTTCTACCTTATCTATGCCTCTCATAATTTTATCTACTTCTATCAGGAAAACAATCCAAGTCAACCCAATGTTATTCGACCTTTCCCTGCAGCTAATAACCCCTCATCCAGGCATCTTTCTGGTAAACCTCCTCTGCACCTTTTCCAAAGCCTCTACATCCTTTCAAACGGGGTGACCTGAACCACACACAATACTCCTGTGATGTTACAAACTTTGAAAAGAGAATCTAAAAACAGAAAGATTGCAGGTTTAGAATAATCAAAGTGGTCTTGTGTACTAATTGTATATTATAATATATTAGCAAGCAGGTGCAGCAAGTAGTTAGAAAGGCAAATGGCAGATTACCCTTTATTGCATGAGTGTTGGAGTACTATTGTACAGGGTAATAGTGAATGAAGCCACTCCTGAAATACCATGTGTTTAAGAAGGAACTGCAGATGCTGGAAAATCGAAGGTACACAAAAGTGCTGGAGAAACTCAGCGGGTGCAGCAGCATCTATGGAGCGAAGGAAATAGGCAACGTTTCGGGCCGAAACCCTTCTTCAGACTGATGGGGGGTGGGCAGGGAGAAGAAAGGAAAAAGGAGGTCTGTCTCTGCCTCCCATCCCTCAGCCTTTGGGCTCCTCCTCCTCCTTTTTCCTTTCTTCTCTCCGCCCACCCCCCCCATCAGTCTGAAGAAGGGTTTCGGCCCGAAACGTTGCCTATTTCCTTCGCTCCATAGATGCTGCTGCACCCGCTGAGTTTCTCCAGCATTTTTGTGTACCTGAATTACCATGTATAGTTTTGGCAATTTATTTAGAAAGGATATTATAGCGATGAGGACTGAGCAAAATAGATTAGGTAGGAAATTCCTCGGGTGAGAGAGTTGGCAGAACGACGGGTGATCTTATTGAAACATTAAAAAATCCTAAGGGAGCCAAAGAGAATGGTGGTCAAGATGTTCCCACTCGGGAACATTTGGCATCCCAGCCAAATGGTAATGATCAGTGCAAGTTTTAGTGGCTGTGGGTTTCCACAGAATTCAGTGAATGTCTTCCTGCTTTTACTGGTATGTATCTTGTGGACTTTGCATGCCCTCTATATTTCAGGAAGCTTGTGGATAATACCAAAATTGGCTGTTATCACCAAGAAAATTGTACGCTGCAATAGAATATCGGTGATGTGTCAGATAGAATTTGATCTGGGAAAGATCGTTAAAACAATACATGATCTTGTAGTGTGAGCCTATGTATTTCTGCAGGTACCATAATAGGTGAAGGCATAAAAGGATATTTGCTTTTATTGGCACGGCATTCAATATAAGAACAGGGAGGTCATGTTAAACAGTTTAATGCATCAGTATGACCACACCTAGGTTACGTAATTTGATAACCACAGTGTACACAGAAGGATATGAAGGCACTAGAGAACATGTAATAGACTTATGAATACCATATGTTACTGGGGCTGTGGAATTTTAGTATTGAGATAATGACCAGGCTACATTTGTTTTCTTTGTGACTAAGAAGGCTGAGGAGATTTGATTAAATGTGTAAAGTTTTGCAAGCCCTGCTGGGTGAAACCAACTATTGGTAGAGGGGTAGGGAAATGATGTGGGAATATAACTAAGGAAGTGATTCTGTTAATTTTGGGAGATGAATTAAAGATGCCTTTCACCAAGGTTGATGGGGTTCAGGAGTTGTGGTTCATGATGGTGTCAGCAAAACCTTCATCACCAGCAGAGTTGCTGCCGAACAGCTCCAGAGACCCAGGTTCAATCCTTACTACAGGTGCTGTCTGTATGGAGTTTGTGCATTCTCCCTGTGAGGTTTTCTCCAGGATCTCTGGGGATCGCTGGTCGGCGTGAACTCGGTGGGCCGAAGGGCCTGTTTCTGCACTGCATATCTAAACAAAACCAAACACAGTGCCCTCCATAATGTTTGGGACAAAGACCCACCATTTATTTATTTGCTCTCTGCACTCCACAATTTGAGATTTGTAATAGAAAAAAAAAAATCACATGTGGCTAAAGTGCACATTGTCAGATTTTAATAAAGGCCATTTTAATACATTTTTGTTTCACCATGTAGAAATCACAGCAGTGTTTATATATAGTCCCCATTTCAGGGCTCCATAATGTTTGGGACACAGCAATGTCATGTAAATGAAAGTAGTCATGTTTAGTATTTTGTTGCATATCCTTTACATGCAATGACTGCTTGAAGTCTGCGATTCATGGACATCACCAGTTGCTGGGTGTCTTCTCTGGTGATGCTCTGCCAGGCCTGTATTACAGCCATCTTTAGCTTGTGCTTGTTTTGGGGGCTCGTCCCCTTCAGTTTTCTCTTCAGCATATAAAAGGCATGCTCAATTGGGTTCAGATCGGGTGATTGACTTGGCCACACAAGAATTGACCATTGTTTAGCTTTGAAAACTCCTTTGTTGCTTTAGCAGTATATGTTTGGGATCATTGTCTTGCTGTGGAATGAACCTCCGGCCAATGAGTTTTGAGGCATTTGTTTGAACTTGAGCAGATTGGATGTGTCTGTACACTTCAGAATTCATTACACTACTACCATCAGCAGTTGTATCATCAATGAAGATAAGTGAACCAGTGCCTTCAGCAGGTACTGTCAGGTCACGGCGTAGCCTTGCAACTGGGTACCATGTAGCCCAGTTCAACCTGTGGGACATGCTCATCCTTCATGGGAAGTCTGCTTTGGCGGACCAGGCGGAAGAGATCTTTATGAACCAAAGGCTGGAAAGGCGACGCAGCAACACACTGCGGAATGCTAAGGGCCAGTCAGATCACTAAAGACGACATGGCCATCCACTGCAGCCAAGAAGTCTCCAGCCGTGATGATTTTTCATATCACTGGACACTGACATCTGTGGCCAGAGAGGGTGGGGTTGTTACAGTGCAACAGGTTCTCTACCTTAAACTCATTCACACACAGGTTTTTGTGCAGCCCTCTTCCCTGCATCGAGACTGCACAACCCGCCATCGTCGTTACCGACGGCCACCACCACCTTCAGCAGCCATACATGCCCAGGCCATGACACCCCCACCACCGTGTTTCACAGATGAGGTGGTATGCTTTGGATCTTGGGCAGTTCTTTCTCTCCTCCATACTTTGCTCTTGCCATCACTCTGATGTAAGTGAATCTTCGTCTCATCTGTCCACAAGACCTTTTTCCAGAACTGTGGTTGCTCTTTTAAGTACTTCTTGTCAAACTGTAACCTGGCCATCCTATTTTTGCGGCTAACCAGTGGTTTGCATCTTGCAGTGTAGCCTCTGTATTTCTGTTCATGAAGTCTTCTGCGGACAGTGGTCATTGACAAATCCACACCTGGCTCCTGAAGAGTGTTTCTGATCTGTCGGACAGGTGTTTGAGGATTTTTCTTTATTATAGAGAGAAGTCTTCTGTCATCAACTGTGGAGGTCTTCCTTGGCCTGCCAGTCCCTTTGTGATTAGTAAGCGTTATTCATGTTTCTCAGACTCATAATGGCTGCTTTGACTTTCATTGGCACAACTTTGGTCCTCATGTTGATAAACAGCAATAAAAGTTTCCAAAGGTGATGGAAAGACTGGGGGAAAGACTAGATGCTGAGATCACTCTTATACCTGCATTAAGGAGGCAAGTAAACACACGTGAGCAATTACAAATACCTGTGAAGCCATGTGTCCCAAACATTATGGTGCCCTGAAATGCGGTGGACTATGTATAAACACAGCTGTAATTTCTACATGGTGAAACCAGAATGTATAAAAATGGCCTTTAATGAAATCTGACAATGTGCACTTTAACCACATGTGATTTTTTTCTATTACAAATCTCAAATTGTGGAGTGCAGAGGCAAATAAACAAATGATGGGTCTTTGTCCCAAACATTATGGAGGGCACCGTACATCAAGTTTCTAAGTCAATCTTAATTGATGGTTTTTAAGGCTGAGAATCTTCTTTATTGCTCCTCCCTGGAACTTTTTCTTCTGCAACAGTTTTACTCTGACTTGGGGTTGTGGGAGTGATGCCATTGGTTAAGTGTTCCAGTGACTAACTAGTACGTGTTGAAATGTGTCAATCGTTTTAGATGTCACTTGACACCATTGGGACAAGAGGGTTGAAAGCAAGGTAATATGGTATCTGTGTTCAAAGAGGTAACATGATAGGCTGAACAGTCATGAAGACATTATTAATTTACCATGTGGGTAAAATAATGGAATTGATTATTTGGAGTAAACTTGAAGATCATCTGTATAGCATTTAGTACCAATTCATTTGCTATGTCGCTCTTCCAGGGAGATGCTAAATGCATTTTGTTGTCTCTGTACTGTACACTGACAATGACAATTAAAATTGAATCTGAATCTGAATCTTATGGTTTAATAAAAGGAAGCCCTGCCTGAGCAACTTCAATGAGGAATTTCAACGCTCTTGTTACTAGTTTGTGAACTCAAAAACATTCATGAGATTTAAAAGGTTCATTTACAACTTATCAAAATTCATACTATTTTTTTCAATGAAAATTCTTCAATAAATAGATCTTGTCTTTTCACAACCATACTGCAGATGCCGGTCTTTCATTAAAAAAATGCTTGAGTAATGTAATATCCTTGTCTCATGAACTATGTATTTTCTATAGTGCCTGTATATAAACCCATTTCTCTCCCTCTCCCTCTCTTATAGCTTGTTGTCAATTAAATAAATCATGTGGGAACTTGCGCCCTTTCTTGCCTACCACAAAGAACATTGTTCTCATATTGAAAGAGACTGATCATTTTTCATGTAAGCAATTAAGAGTTATTTGTGAGGAGAATGCTAGTTGGTATGCACAATTCATATCTTTTTCTTAATGTAATTTGGTTACGAACTCAACACTCCCTTCAAGTACAGCATTATCTTGTCACGGATATTTGATAAATGTTAATATTGAACTTATCATTCTGTTCCCATTCAGTAGAGAGTTTTTTCAATGTTGTTCATGTGTTACAAAAATAAATAATTTAGAACTCTCCACTTTGTCAAGTGGTTGGATCCTAATGCCCCTGTCCCACTTAGGAAACCTGAACGGAAACCTCTGGAGACTTTGCGCCCCACCCAAGGTTTCCGTGCGGTTCCCGGAGGTGGCAGCTGGTTGCTGGAGGTTGCAGGTAGTGGAAGCAGGTAGGGAGACTGACAAAAACCTCCGGGAACCCGCACGGAAACCTTGGGTGGGACCCAAAGTCTCCAGAGGTTTCCGTTCAGGTCTCCTAAGTGGGACAGGGGCATAACTGGGGTTGTAGAATGTACCAGATATGATCTGTCATCTGTACATAATTAGCAGATGTAAACTTGATGAGAAGTAGGGTAACCTCTTGCAATAATAAGCACATTATCCATTGCCTAATACAAAATGCTTTCCAATTAATTCTGCTCAATGCCTCAGTGTCTTAGGCATACATGCTGGATTGCATTCCAGGATCCCAAAAGCAAATTGCCCAATGGTTATCTCCATTCATGTTTCCTTCACAGGGAAAAGGTGAGTTATGAAGGTACATCCAATATGTAAAAGTCTGCATGTAAAGTCTGCATTAAAGAAATCAGAGAGAGAACATCTTTGCATCCACGATTTTGAAGCTGCTTACATTTGACTGTTTTTATCGTTGATTTATGTAGCTACGTGAAATTTCGGCAAAACATTTTTGAAAATCAAAGAACTGCAAACATTGGGCATCTGAAATAAAAAAAACACAGAAAGTGCTGACAACACTCAGCAGGTCAGTCAGCATCTGATTGCCGTTAATTCTGTTTCTCCTTCCACGGTTGCTGCCTGACCAGCTGAGTGTCTCCTGCATTTTCCCTTTCTAGTTCAAGTACTTTGGTAAATGCATTGGATGGGAGACCTCGCCCGTGTTTACTCCTCATCCACCCACCCAAAAAAAAAAACAAGACCCTTTGTAACAAGTTAAATAATCAGTTTTTGCAAGAGATACACTTGTGCTATTTGGTTGTTCCATTATCTAACATGGAGAGTTTTTGTTTTGATTAACAGGTTCTGGTGCTTTGGTGGATGGATGAACAATGATAAAATATGAGTACTCCGGGACACTATGCTCTTCGGTGGATTGTATGTAGAAAATCCGGTGAATGAGATGAGTTTATCGGCAAATGTTGGAACAATGGCCGTGAATTAGCCCCAGCCTTGAACGACCTTACAAGGGGGTGGAAAAAGCCGAAATTATTTTTTCTTCTCTTGGATTACAATGCAAGTGATGAGTTGCCTGTCGTTTGTAAATGACAAAGAGAATGCCACTTCTCCATCAGTCTCCGGTTTGATCACTGAAGCACCAACAGCATCGCCTTCACTTCCAGCACCTCCTCCTCCTCCACCTCCACCTCCGCCCCCACCTCCACCACCTCCTCCCCCTCTACCGCCTGGACTTCCCCCTCCGCCACATCCAGCATCGGGCTCCCGGGCCGGGCACCAAAAACGAATCCGCAGTTTCTTCTGGAAGACCATCCCCGAGGAGCACATTCGTGGAAAAACAAATATTTGGACCATTAGCGCAAAAGAGCACTCATACAAGATTGATACTCGGACTATTGAGGAGCTGTTTGGTCAGAAAGATGACGCTAAAAATAAATTTGGCACGGCAAATTCAAGATCCTCATTTAAAAGCAGCAGCAAAGAGGTAAAATAAGATTATACATTTTCTATGTGCTTTATTGCTGGGTTTGAATTGTTCTCAAATTACTTGCCAAACTTTGTTCTGTGATAACGTTCTAATTTCTGACTTTCTGAAGATTGCCAGTTTCAGTTCCATTTCCAGAGGCATTAACACATGACCCAGTGCAGTATTGGGTAGATCCCACAGAGTTGGCAGTGAAAGCTCGCATCCCAAGGTGGCATAACGGGTCCCAAGGCAATATTCTGAAAAATTGCTTTAAAAAAAAAAAATTGTGATATTTATCTCCCCATCAATATCGCTGGCAGAGATTAGTACTTAGTTCTTTTATGGGATTTTTTTCCTGATGGGGTCTTGTTCTGTAGAACTGCTTCCTACAGTATGTTTCCATGATTTGCAACAGTGGCAGTGCATCAAAGTTCCTCTCTTTCGCTAAAGCACGTTGAGACCTCTTAGGATAAAAAAACGAAAATGCTGGAAATACTCAGCAGGTCAGAAAGGGTGAGAGGTTTTTGAATGAAAAATGTAAAGTTGTTTTTGCTTTACTGATGCTGCCTGATCTGCGGAGTGTTGCCAGCATTTCTATGTGTGTTATTTTAATTTTAATTTTATACATCATTTAAGAAACATATAGCAATTGATTAGATTTTTTTTGTAATCAACCAGTGACTGGCAAACTGGGGGGGACTTAAAAATGATCAATTTTTAAAATATTTTATTAAAATTGTATGAATTCTGACCATTTGAAATATTGAACTGTTTGAATAATTTGCGCATACAAATGGAAAATGACAAATGTTTAAACTATTTAGAGGAACTATCAGCTTTGCAAAGGAGAAATTAACATTTTATGGACAAATGATTTTTGTTTTACATATGTTCACTCCCTTTTTAAGTTCCTGCTGCATTATTCTCTCAAAAACCAGCTGATCTCTTGTCAAGCCCTCATCTATGTCCCTTAACCAACTGCTCAGCAATGTATCTAAATGATCTGTGCTGATTTGGTTATCTGTCGATATACACTTGTTATTTTATCGATCGATATGTCTATATTTAAGTTAAATGACCAAGGAACGTGTGTCCATCTGAAATTTCCAAATTTCATTTGCCACCGCCTTTTTAAAATGTTTATAGTTCAATATTTGAATAACAATTCAATGAATCAGGATATGTATTTTGGTTTGGCAGAGGTTCCTAACATGATATCAGAGAATGCTATTGGTTATGCCAAAGAGTGAATTGATTTTCATCCACTGCCCAGTCAGAATGCTGGATAATGTTATTACATTTCAAATGTACTGATTGCGCACGGCGTCTATCAGATGTTGACCGTCTGCCCTAGCTAGAACATAGAACAGTACAGCACAGGAACAGGTGGTTCAGCCCACGATATTCACACCGAACACGGTGCCAGGTTCAACTAATCTCCTCTGCCTCAACACCATCCATATCCCTTCATTTCCTACATATCTACAGTATGTGACTATTTAGAAGCCTCTTATCGTAGCCTCCTGTCGTATATCTGCCTCCTCCACCGTGCACCACTCTCTATGTGAAAAATAATATTGCCCCACACATCTCCTTTAAACTTTGCTCCTCTTACCTTAAAGCTGTACCCTCTAGTGCAGCGTTTCTCAGCCGGGGATCCCCGGAACACTAGGGCTCCGCGATAGGTTGCTGGGGGTTCCAAGAGAAATGGTGGTAAACTGGACCAGGGGTTTTAAACTACCGTGGGATGATTTCCCCAATGCCGCGGGCTACAGCTGTCCACGGTGCAGATGTCCTCGATGTCGGGGGGGTCCGGGCATCCCCCGGAGCCGACCACACCAACCGCAGATGCCGCTCGGTGGGGAGGGTCAGACAAATGGTCTGGCCGACATCCCATGTGGGGAGGGAGGGGTAGGGGGAGAGGTGGAAGAGGGACAGAGGGGTAGGGGGAAGGGGGCGGAGGGAGAGAGGGAAGGGGGTGGGGTAGAGAGGGAAGGGGGGTGGGGGAGAGAGAGGGGGGGGGTGGGAGGAGGAGGGGGAGGGGGTGGGGAGGAGGAGGAGAGGTGAGGGGAGAGGGGGAGGGGAGGAGGAGAGATGGGAGGGGGAGGAGGGGGTGGGGAGGGGGAGGAGGAGGGGGGGGGGAGAGAGGTGGGGGGGGGGAGGGGGGAGATGGGGTACCACCATGAGGTACCATCTCCAGTTGAAATTCCATTTGGAATGTTTTGGAGGACCAAGAACCACGTGACTGACACCAGGCTGGTCCAATAATAGAAGGGTGGTTACCACCCTCTGGGCAGTCAGCTGTGTCCAACGAGGAGGGAGCTGAGCGGGGTTGTGTTATGTGGCGTGGAGAGTCTGGGTTCGAATGCTGTGAGGAAAGAAACAACATTGTAGCGGTGCGCTGCAGGGTGTGTGGTGGATACTTTTCTCTTCACACGGTGGAGCAGCATGGCCGAGCAGAGAGGTCAGCTGACACAAAGTGTCTCTATTCTAGGCCCATCCCAGTCTCCCGATTGTCCCAGAAACCCGTATTGTCCGGGAGAGAGGCCTCAACCCGGAATGGTGGCGGGGAAGTAGACGTAACGAATCAACAATTTGTTTCGTTAGGTCTACATTTGTGTCTGCTAATGTTCTATTTCAATGGTTTATTTCAATGGAAGAGGGTGCGGCTCCCAAAACAATCCTAGCCAAAATAGCATCTTTTATTCTCTCTCTCTCTCATCACAACTTTCTTGTATCCCACGACTGACTGCAAGTTAATACCAATCATAAAAGTAATGCTTGCTCGGCAATCTTCTTCGTAAGAAACAAAATCCGCAAAGTGAACCACTTTGTAGTTATAGCAGAGACTGAGGCACATGAGAGCAGGTTGAAATCACAAAGGCAACAAAAGTAGTGGGAGCATCTGCGCATGCGTTCGCATGTGGACAACTGACCCGGCCCGCATGAAGACGCATTTTGCCCAATCTCGCCTGTGACCTAAAATGAGTTTGACACCCCTGAACGAGACCAAGCGTGGACCCGTTGGGGCCCCCCTCCCCCCAACACAATATTCCCCCAGTAGCACTCACCTATACACAACTCTGGCACTTCAATGATATTTCAATAGCATTAATGTGAAGGTAATGTACCGAGATTGATTTGTGAGCCATCGTTTTTCTTTTAAAAAAAGAAGTTGGCCCCAGTAATGCACAATTTCTAGGAATTGCCAGCAACTGAGCTCCAATCCACTTTTGCAAAAAAAATAAAAAAATAAAATGATCATGGTGACTCTGTCCACAGGCAATCTTGGCCATCTAGAGAACTGGCAAGATGTAGAGAAGAACACTTAACCCAAGTTATGGTGCTCCTCGTTCACTGGTCATTAAAGTTAATCGCTTCAGAATCGGGTTTTTCAAAATAAAGTATGGCCATCCAGATGCTCAGTTTGCAATCCAGCTGTCCATCTGGCAAGGCTCTTTGTGGGAACAGACTTTTATAATTGAGAACCGCAAAAAGACCATAGGGCGGTCAGACAATATAACCATATAACCATATAACAATTACAGAACGGAAACTGGCCATCTCGACCCTTCTAGTCCGTGCCGAACACGTATTCTCCCCTAGTCCCATACACCTGCGTTCAGACCATAACCCTCCATACCTTTCCCGTCCATATAACTATCCAATTTATTTTTAAATGATAAAAACAAACCTGCCTCCACCACCTTCACTGGAAGCTCATTCCACACAGCCACCGCTCTCTGAGTAAAGAAGTTCCCCCTCATGTTACCCCTAAACTTCTGTCCCTTAATTCTCAAGTCATGTCCCCTTGTTTGAATCTTCCCTACTCTCAGTGGGAAAAGCTTATCCACGTCAACTCTGTCTATCCCTCTCATCATTTTAAAGACCTCTATCAAGTCCCCCCTTAACCTTCTGCGCTCCAAAGAATAAAGACCTAACTTGTTCAAACCTTTCTCTGTAACTTAGTTTCTGAAACCCAGGCAACATTCTAGTAAATCTCCTCTGTACTCTCTCTATTTTGTTGACATCCTTCCTATAACTAGGCGACCAAAATTGTACACCATACTCCAAAATTGGCCTCACCAATGCCTTGTACAATTTTAACATTACATCCCAACTTCTATACTCAGAAGTTGGGATGTACAACTAAAACGTATACAATTAAAACAATTTCTCTCTACCTACCGCAAAGCGCAGGTGTGCGTTTATGCATTCTGGTGCAAAGTATGAGAAATGTAATTGGTGCAAGGGTGAGACAATAAGTTTATTTTAGTGTGAGTTTAAAATAAGTTTATTACTTCAGTGTGAATTCATTGCTCTCTGGCCTTGAATTCCTAATTTTCGTAGGGGGGCTCAGCAAGGAGGGAGGCCAGTGTGGGAGTTGGAGTACAAGCTATCTGACAATTCCCTGGGGCAGCATAAAGTGGTAAAGGTTTAAGAGGAATTCCCTGCCAATCGGGGACTCGGATAGATTAAGAAAGGGCAGGGAAATGAAAAAATGTGGTAAAAGTTAGCAACCAAGTCTTTTCGGACTGTTTTTGTACATTAGGTGTAATTATTGCTTTTTTATGTTTCTCTTTTAAAAAACAAAATTTTCCCCTGGAGTATTTGTTTTAACTGGTTGAAATGTGACCTTCAGATTGAAGCTCATGTTACTAGCATTGAGGTGAATTGGCTGCTGAATGGAGTTTCATAAACATGGTAAACTTTCTTTCTCACCCTTGCACCAATTACATTTCTCACCATTGACCTACAATGGCTGGCTTTAAAAAGGCACGACGCTATTCCAATATTTGTAGTCTAAGTCCCACTGTTTGGTTACTGGCCCTTCATAATATGCTGGAGCTGCAGGGCTGGGGAGATCAGGACTAAGCAAATTTGAACGAGAGAAAAAGATGGTGAAGGGGGTTAGAATGCAGATAAGGGAAAAGCTGCCTAGATGTCGCTTGCACAAGGAGTAACAATGTTGGGGAAAAGGATTAAGTGTGCCAGAGGATGAACTGGGAGAATAATTGTGGAGCTGAACATAATGGGAAAGGAAAAGGAGAATGAAAATTCACGGTCTCCAACTCTGCAATTGGTTCAGTATACATGTACTGAGTGTGCATACATCGCACATTTTTAAACAAAGTGAGTCATGTGTTAAAATGATTATCCCATTACATCCTTGACCTGGTAGGCTCATTAAGGTTCTCAAGGTTTTCCAATACGTTGTGCCCTATAAGGTGACGCTAATTAGGAAATAACAATAAGTGTCATGGTTTATTTAACAGACTTCCTTTGAAAACGGCACTATTGCAGTTAAATTATATTTATTCTACAGCATATATGTTGCTCTGAGAACTCCACATTGTTTTTAACTGAATGTTGCCCACTGGATGAAGTGATGATTTAAGATTAGGTGGGGAGGAAAGAACTGCAGATGCTGGTTTAAATTAAAGGTGGACACAAAATGCTGGAGTAACTCAGTTGCAGAAAATGTTGGTGGTCCTGAAACTAAATGTGGGAGTGGGGCAGGGGAAGTGAAGGGAATTCTCCCGATCTCTTTTCACAACATAAGCAGGAGGTCCCTAGAATGCCGACTGATGTAGCGTAAACACTAAGTGGCTCCGATAATTCTCTCCTGTTCCCTGGAGAATTACTGTGGTGAGAGTGAGTGGAAGGACATCTGATTTCAGACTGGTATTTAAATGCCTGTCAGTGATTTAAGAGCGAGAACAGGCCATTCTCTCTCTCTTGAGCTCTACCACACCCTTGGGATAACTCGTGGTTCCAATGTCTTGTTTTTGCTTGGGCACCTAAAACTTTGATGTAGTTAGTTTGTTTACACAGGTCAATCCTACAAGTTGTAACTGGAAGTGAATCCTTCTCACTGATTATTTTTACAATGTCTCCTGCCTCAGTGACTTGATGGATTTTTCCCGCAAATGTTTCCTGCGATGTTTCTCAATCGGCAAGAATATCAAATTGGATATCACCTATAAACGTTAATGCCACCTACCATGCTCATGCCGGTTCTTGTCACTTTAGTGGAGGTGTTTTTTGAAGTTCTTGTCATTTTAGTGGTGGCGACTTTTTTAAGGAGACTTATTCACCCGATTGTTAAATGAGGAGGGAGGACACAAACTGATTACATTTGCAAAGAAAACATTCTCAGCTGCCTTTTATCTCACATGTACCCTATCTTGCTTATCAAACCTGCATTGAAGAAGAGCTAGGAAGCATTGCACAAATAGAAGTGTAGCTCTCCTCTGTGGGGAAGAAAACATTATTTTTAAATGACCTCCTAAATCTAAATTATAATTGGTAAAATTGCAAATGTTATTCCTAGCCCGATTGGAAGCAACTTGAAGAATGTGTCAAATTAAAACCAGCGTTCTAACAAAATTACAATCTCCCCCCAACAAAAATACATAATTCTCTATTTCAGTTTATAATTGTGGGATTTCCTGCTGGTGCTTTGTTTTAAGCAAATTACTTAGTGCAGTGATTACCTTATTATAGGAAAGAAAACGGCTCAAAGATTGAGGAATGTTTTGTATAAGCAGCACCCTCTTGCCGCTTCTGCAGCAGAGATGACTGACATTTCAAAGTCACTCAAGGTTTGTGTCTTTACCCCAAGGTTTTTTTTTACCATGGCTCATTTTTGGGCTATCCTGTAAGAAAAATAAATAAGGAAGGACAACATAATTAAAATTGAGAACTTGGGGGAATGCCAAATGTTTTTTTTAATAAAAGGCAACTGTCGGAGACAAGTTAATCAGATTTTGTTTACAAATTCATGCGCTGCCTGACTTGAAGTTTTGTGCCAACACACGTCATTCACCTTAGGCATAGTTGTCAACTATGGAGCGGCAATGTGGCGCAGTGGTAGAGTTGCTGCCTTTTTATGCCCCATGTCCCACTTAGGAATCCTGAACGGAAACCTCTGGAGACTTTGCGCCCCGCCCAAGGTTTCCGTGCGGTTCCCGGAGGTTTTTATCAGTCTCCCTACCTGCTTCCACTACCTGCAACCTCCAATAACCGCATGGAAACCTTGGGTGGGGCGCAAAGTCTACAGAGGTTTCCGTTCAGGTTTCCTAAGTGGGACAGGGGTATTAACAACGCTTGCAGTGCCACAGAGCCAGGTTTGATCCCGACTACGGGTGCTGTCTGTACAGAGTTTGTACGTTCTCCCCGTGACCGCGTGGGTTTTCTCCGATTTTCAGTTTCCTCCAATACTCCAAAGACGTGCAGGTATGTAGGTTAATTGGCTTGGTATAAATGTAAATTGTCCCTATTGTATGTAAGATAGTGTTAATGCGCGAAGATCACTGGTCGGTGCGGACTCGGTAAGCCCACGCGCCTGTTTCCACGCTATATCTCTAAACTAAATAAAACTAAACTACAATCTATGCATTCGTTTTAGTTGGCACTATATATATGTTATAACTACATTGCACAATTCAATACAATTACTTTGGTCTAATGTCTTTATTGTTTCATTGGATGCAGGCCATTCTCTCGATCATGTCTCCCTTGTATTTATAAATGGCAAATAGAATTCTAGTACAATAATATTTTATTGTTCTGACTTATTTTATCCCTCCATTACAGATTAATATTTTAGATTCAAAAAGAAGCATGAACATTGGAATATTTCTGAAACAATTCAAAAGGTATGACTCTTTTGAACCTCTGCAATATGTTTTATTTTTTCCTGTGCAGCTTGGATCCTTGCTAATCTGCCACAAAGTGTACCAAATATTTTGCTTAAACTTTAGGAGGTGGGTATTAGACGAAATACTCTTATTTTTGTTTTGCATTTACCAGTAATTTTAATATATTGGATAAGATCTGAAATCCCAGAAAAGTCCATTTTTAGGGATCATCTTACGAAACTAGAGGAATATTGTTACAAGTTAATATTCTTGTGCCCCAGAGCACCAAATTAATGCCTTGATCTGAGTTTAAAACTCACTACCTATAATTCTGTAAAAGACTTAAGAAGTTTTCCCTGTAATCATTGACATCTACAACAGTATCATCTTGATATATCATCCTTTTCAGTCGTATCAAGTCAATTCATTCACGGTGCTGAATGCAGCCATTTGATCACCTGCAATTATCTTAGCTTACCCGAAGCCCTGGAACTATCATTTGAAGCTTGCTGATAGCCTACAGCTACCAGTTCCTAAGCTCCAGACATCTTCAGCCTTCATAGCAAAAGGATTTGAGTATAGGAGCAGGGAGGTTCTACTGCAGTTGTACAGGGTCTTGGTGAGACCACACCTGGAGTATTGCGTACAGTTTTGGTCTCCAAATCTGAGGAAGGACATTATTGCCATAGAGGGAGTGCAGAGAAGGTTCACCAGACTGATTCCTGGGATGTCAGGACTGTCTTATGAAGAAAGACTGGATAGACTTGGTTTATACTCTCTAGAATTTAGGAGATTGAGAGGGGATCTTATAGAAACTTACAAAATTCTTAAGGGGTTGGACAGGCTAGATGCAGGAAGATTGCTCCCGATGTTGGGGAAGTCCAGGACAAGGGGTCACCGCTTAAGGATAAGGGGGAAATCCTTTAAAACCGAGATGAGAAAAACATTTTTCACACAGAGAGTGGTGAATCTCTGGAACTCTCTGCCACAGAGGGTAGTTGAGGCCAGTTCATTGGCTATATTTAAGAGGGAGTTAGATGTGGCCCTTGGGGCTAAGGGGATCAGAGGGTATGGAGAGAAGGCAGGTACGGGATACTGAGTTGGATGATCAGCCATGATCATATTGAATGGCGGTGCAGGCTCGAAGGGCCGAATGGCCTACTCCTGCACCTAATTTCTATGTTTCTATGTTACACCTAGTTCATCGTTACCTTGGAGGTCTGTCTTACATAGTGAATCCATTTACTCCAGACAAACTAGCAAACAAACATCCCTGAAGGATTTAGAATCTAGAATTTAAAAGATTGAGGGGGGATCTTATAGAAACCTACAAAATTCTTAAGGGGTTGAACAGGCTAGATGCAGGAAGATTGTTCCCGATGTTGGAGAAGTCCAGAACAAGGGGTCACAGTTTAAGGATAAGGGGGAAATCTTTTTTCACACAGAGAGTGGTGAATCTCTGGAATTCTCTGCCACAGAAGGTAGTTGAGGCCAGTTTATTGGCTATATTTAAGAGGGAGTTGGTTGTGGCCCTTGTGGCTAAAGCGATCAGGGGGTATGGAGAGAAGGCAGGTACGGGATACTGAGTTGGATGATCAGCCATGATCATATTGAATGGAGGTGCAGGCTCGAAGGGCCGAATGGCCTACTCCTATTTTCTATGTTTCTAAGGGTTTTCGAGTGAAGCTCTCGTTTGATCACTGGCCGTTTAAAGTTATTTTGGCACCCAAAGGTTTCAAAGGTCTCTTATTGTCAGGTGTACCAATTAAGGTACACTGATATGCGAATTACCATACAGTCATTATGGAAAAAAAAATTTATGCACACAACTACATAAAAATGAACATAAACATCCACCTCAGTGGATTCCCCACATTCCTCACATTGATGACACAGGCAAAAAAGTCCAATCTTCTTCCTCTTTATTCTCCCGCGGTCGGAGCAGTCGAACCACCCGTATTCGGGGGGGATCGAAGCTCCCGCGTTGGGGCAGTCAAAAATCCAGCGGCTTGGAGTTCCCGAAAATCGGTCTCTGACCAGAGACCGTGAGCTCCGTGATGTTAAGTCCACAGGCAATCGTGGTTGGAGCTCCGAGGACGATCCCTGGCAAAGGGTTTGCGGACTCCACGATGGTAGGTCCTCCAGGTACCCACGATGGAGCTCTCGAAATCGGACTCCAGCTAAAGCCGCCAACTCCTCGATGTTAGGCCGCAGTGCGGACAGAATTAAAATAGCATCTCTGTCGAGGTAAGAGATTAGAAAAAGTTTCCCCCAACCCCCCCCCTACATAAAACAAGCTAAAGAACACAAAAAACATACATTTAACACATACTATTTAAACAACAAGAAGGAAGGGACAGGAAGGGACAGACAGACTGTTGGCGAGGTAGCCATTGCTGGTGCCACTCCCTTCCTAACTTGCCATTCCTATCCACCCACGTGCTCACAGAATCACTTTGATTGATGGTTCAGGAAGGGCTCCAAGTTAAATTCCTGATCGTCATGTCCACCATTTCTAAGCCCTCTAAGGTCGCACCATTTCCTATGTCTAACCATGGAGCTTTTCAAAGATGTGTGCTCCCCCGGTTTATGGCTTCTTACTTATAATTAATTTTCATTGTTATGTCAAAGGCTTTACTTCCATCTGACTAGAAGATAAGTTCTGGAAATTCCTTACTTGAATCTCTTTGCTTCATTCTCCTCTAAAATATTCCTGAAAAATAAGTTTAGTTAAAGAGGTAGTCCCATACATTGTTTGGATTTTGTCATGATATGGAAGGGAACCATTTGACCCATCTAAGTCTATGCCATCTCTCAGAGTCGCATTCTGCTTTCTCTGTATCCTGTTCTTCCTCACATGCTTTACCCTGATCCTCCTCTCCCTCACCTATGCCAGAGCAATTCTTAGTAACAATAGACAATAGGTGCAGGAGTAGGCCATTTGGCCCTTCGAGCCAGTACCGCCATTCAATGTGATCATGGCTGATCATCCGCAATCTGTACCCCGTTCCTGCCTTCTCCCCATATCCCCTGACTCCGCTATTTTTAAGAGCCCTATCTAGCTCTCTCTTGAAAGCATCCAGAGAACCTGCCTCCACCACCCTCTGAGGCAGAGAATTCCACAGACTCGCCACTCTCTGTGAGAAAAAGTGTTTCCTCGTCTCCGTTCTAAATGGTTTACTCCTCATGCTTAAACTGTGGCCCCTGGTTCTGGACTCCCCAAACATCGGGAACATAGAAAGAAGTGAGTGAGTAACATTCGAGCATTTCCGTTGGATGCGAGAGGGAATCTGAGCCGCCTAGCGTGATGCACGTGATGTCAAAAGGAAAACAAAGGTCTGAACTTCCCACAAACAGCATCCAAGGTCAGGACTGAATCTGGGCCGCAGAGCACAGAATCTGGGCCACAGAGCACTGGATCTGGGCCACAGAGCACTGGATCTGGGCCACAGAGCACAGAATCGGGGCCACAGAGCACTGGATCTGGGCCACAGAGCACAGAATCTGGGCCACAGAGCACTGGATCTGGGCCACAGAGCACAGAATCTGGGCCACAGAGCACAGAATCTGGGCCACAGAGCACTGGATCTGGGCCACAGAGCACAGAATCTGGGCCACAGAGCACTGGATCTGGGCCACAGAGCACAGAATCTGGGCCACAGAGCACTGGATCTGGGCCACAGAGCACTGGATCTGGGCCACAGAGCACTGGATCTGGGCCACAGAGCACTGGATCTGGGCCACAGAGCACAGAATCTGGGCCACAGAGCACTGGATCTGGGCCACAGAGCACTGGATCTCGGCCACTGAGCACAGAATCTGGGCCACAGAGCACAGAATCTGGGCCACAGAGCACAGAATCTGGGCCACAGAGCACAGAATCTGGGCCACTGAGCACAGAATCTGGGCCACTGAGCACTGAATCTGGGCCACAGAGCACTGGATCTGGGCCACAGAGCACTGGATCTGGGCCACAGAGCACTGGATCTGGGCCACTGAGCACTGAATTCCACTGCGGTGTGATGGACGTGCCACATTTCTGGTGGTGCCATCTTTCAGCTGGGAAGTTATCGCCAGATCCTGTCACCTCGCTGAATGTAACCGATCTTTTCCAAGAAGAGTTTTCCCGCATGCTCCAGCTAGTGTACATTCCCTCAAGCAACATTTCCTGAAAGGAATTGCCTTGTTTTGACTTGCACAGCAAGTTCCGATGAACAGCACAAATAGGATCATGCGATTCTTGCCTTGCCGCGGAGATGATATTTCAAAAAACTCCTTCATTGGGTTCAAAGAGATCCTGGGGTATGTGAAAGCCACCATATAAAGTAACACATTCTTTCTCAGATGGCTTGTACTGAAGTTTTTGTCTGAGAATCTTCTGCGAAACACATTCATAATTCTTTATACGTCTGATTGCTGATGCATTGGAAATCTAGCTTAACCTTAAAAACAGCTTTTTGATTCCATGTAAGGTTAGTAGTGTCTTCCAAAGGTCACACTTGGTCCTAGAAACATAGAAACATAGAAAATAGGTGCAGGAGTAGGCCATTCGGCCCTTCATGGCTGATCATCCAACTCAGTATCCCGTACCTGCCTTCTCTCCATACCCCCTGATCCACAAGGGCCACATCTAACTCCCCTCTTAAATATAGCCACTGAACTGGCCTCAACTACCCTCTGTGGCAGAGAGTTCCAGAGATTCACCACTCTCTGTGTAAAAAAAATGTTTTTCTCATCTCGGTCCTAAAAGACTTCCCCCTTATCCTTAAACTGTGACCCCTTGTTCTGGACTTCCCCAACATCGGGAACAATCTTCCTGCATCAAGCCTGTCCAACCCCTTAAGAGTTTTGTAAGTTTCTATAAGATCCCCCCTCAATCTTCTAAATTCTAGCGAGTACAAACCAAGTCTATCCAATCTTTCTTCATATGAAAGTCCTGACATCCCAGGAATCAGTCTGGTGAACCTTCTCTGTACTCCCTCTATGGCAAGAATGTCTTTCCTCAGATTAGGAGTCCTATGCTCTTTGAGCCAGCATTGGGAAGGTTGTGGAGGGGAAATAAAAATAAATGGGCAATGATCAGTATGACAGCTAAATAAAGAACGGCAACTTCACATACAACCTCCTCCATTTCTCCTGTACTGCAAAGTACCAGATTTGAAGAACCCTTGAACTTTGTCATTACTGTTTTTTGGCACGGTTCGCAATATTTCATCATGGATGTAATCCAGAAGCCTCCTGTCACAACCCCATGACTTAATCACCATTATAAAAATAAAAAAAATTAAAAATCCATGGTGCAGTGCCAGGGTGCAAGAATATTTCACTTGAGTAAACTGGGAGCAAACGAATTTAAAAAAAAATCTGCAATCAGGGGAAATAAAAAACTATTATTTAAAAAGAGACACTAAAGAATTCTACGCATTCTTTGCATCAATGGACTGTGACTTAGAAACTTCCACAGAGCATTGTAATTAAGGCATAATGGCAAATGGGAAAGGTAAAAAAAGATAATAAAGGATGTGACCTAAACAAGAACTGTAAATTTATCATGGTTCAAACTTGCCTTTCACTCAAAGTCTAACAAAAAGATCAACAGCACTTGTTTCAAAATCTGAGATTTGTCAAATCCAATCCAGTGTTTAAGATTTACGGTATAAGCCGTTTATCGGGGCCTCGGTGGGAGAGAGTTGTGCTGGATGTATGATTCTCTGCCCAGCCATCTGGCAGAGCATCTGAATTTAACCGTTGTGACATGCCTTTCTTGCTTCAGATTCCTTATCTGAAAATGTTACTGTACACACTCGGGTAGTGATTAATTAATCAAACTGACAAAGATCGTCTTATCGTCTCAACAGCGAATCTTAGAAGAGATTTAAACTGAGAGTTCATTGTCTTTCATCTTCCCTTGCTGTTGGTGCATGTGGTCTGTCTAGTAACCAAGAATTCTCTCAGTTTCCTCTCCTGTCCATCAGCTCTTCCTGTGTTTGTATTCTTCCCACAATTCCTGAAGCGTCGTTTATGTCCTGATTATGATCCCAGAATTTAAGAGATGATAACTTTGGAGAAGATGTTTCCAAGGCAGCTGCTTTAATCTGCAGAGGTCACAGTGGCAGACATTTATTATTGTAATCAGTAACATTTCCATACATGAAGCCAATATATTAGAAACATAGAAAATAGGTGCAGGAGGAGGCCATTCGGCCCTTCGAGCCTGCACCACCATTCAATAAGATCATGGCTCATCATCCAATTTAGTATCCTGTAACTGCCTTCTCTCCATACCCCCTGATGCATGTGCATGTTCTTAGAAGGTGGAGTCGTAGGTTGATAAAGGCTTTTGGCACATTGGCCTTCATCGATCAGAGTTTTGAGTATAGAACTTGGGAGGTGTTGCAGTTGAATAAGACGTTGGTGAGGTCGCATTTAGAGTATTGTGTTCAGTTCTGGGCACCATGTTATAAGAAAGATATTGTCGAGCTTGAAAGGGTTCAGAGAAGATTTACGAGGCTGTTGCCGGGACTAGAGGGTCAAAGGCTACAGGGAGAGGTTATGTAGGCTGAGTCTCTATTCCTTGGAGTGCAGGAGTATCTCTCTCTTTCTCTATTTCCATCTCTCGTTATCTCTCTTTTGCTTTCTCTTTCACTTTCTCTTTCTCTTTCGCTCAATCCGATTAAAAAACTTTATTGGCATGATAAAATACATCGTTATATTGCCAAAGTATAAAACATGACATACATATTTAAAATGCATAAATATAAATACAAGTATACAGTGCATGGATAGATATGTCCCTGTACATAAACTCGCAATAGACCTATAGCCCTTTATTGATACGTGTTCTTGCAGCTGTAAGCAGTACAACAGAATAGAATGTTTAGCAATTCAATATAAATTTCTTAGTGTCAGTTAATGTCAATTAGTGTGTGCGTGCATATGTGCATATTGGTCATTCACCGTCTCTCAGGTTATGTCATGCTGTTACGTATTGTGCACCAAGATGTGCCGTATTTCCTTCACCAAGGATTATTCTAAGTTTTGATGTATCATCTAGTTCTTTAAAATCAGGGGTTGCCAGACTGAGTTTGTCAAAGTATGCTTTCCTTGTTTTGTCAAATGTATTGCATTTTAGGAGGAAGTGCACCTCTGTTTCAACCTCATCTGTCAAACAGTGGCCGCTTATTCTATTTTCTCTTGGTTGCCAGAATCTCTTCTGTCTTCCTTTCTCAACTGCCAAATAGTGGTCACTTAACCTGTATTTGGTGAGGGTCTATCTCTGCTTTTTGTCTCTAAGAGTTGAGAGATCGTCTGCCAATGTATAATCTCTTTTTAGGGCATTGTAACATTCTAATCAGCTTTGGCTTTTGGTTTCTTTATCTCAATTTTCCAAATAGATTTCTTGACATTGTTTGATAATTTGGTTCACTCTAACTGGTGATCAGTATTGATGTGAGGCTGGTCAGGCTTTAACTGGATAGGGTTTAACTGAATAGGGGTAGCTAGTCTCAGTACCAACTGGCACAACCCCCACCCACCAATTTTTGTAGTCCTTACAACAAATAGCCTAGTGCGAAATCAGCAGGGAAAAAACAGGAACGGGACACTGATTTTAGATGATCACTAGACCAAGTGCAGACCCGTTGGGTCTGCTCCCCAAATGGTGTGATCCCCCAACCCAATATTCCACCATGCACCCGTCTCCTCCAATGGAACTGAACCCGTTCCCAAATGTAAGATTCCAGCACTCCCCTGTCTCCAGCAGTGGATTTAAAAAAAATTCCAATTGCACCTCCCCTGGCTGCTGCAGCAGTGAAAAGTTCAGAGTGTTCCTGTCTTGCAACTTTGTATTGAAGTGTGTTGGAAGCTGATAGGAAGAAGCAGCCGTCAACGAATCAAAAGGCAGAAAGGCATCCGGACGGCAGCCGGTCGGATGGCACGAGAGTTTTATATATTAAAATAGATATTGAATGGCGGTGCTGGCTCGAAGGGCCAAATGGGCTATTCTTGCACCTATTTTTCTATGTTTCTAAGCAGTGCTTCATGAATTATTTATTCTTGCCTCATTCTTGTGTTAACAATGGGCCATATCTCTCCATGAATTTGCCACCTTCATGCAGTCAGGACAACTCTAATATCAGCAAACTGGTTGTAAGAGGTAATTATCAATGTGCCCTCTTAATGCCTCTCTGTATGGCCAATATCCAGGCTTATGTGTTAATATTGTTAGCAGGAACCAAGGACTCAAGGGCCCAATTTTTAGTTCTGCAAATGTTTAATGAGTCATTTCCCAAGCTGCTTATGATCCCATAGCTTAATTAACTGCAATAAATAACCCACACAGAAATATATAATGTACTGTTTTGGCTTCAGCGTAATAAATATGTTGTGTTTCTGATGAGCGATTAGTCATCTTTTACCTTCCAAAAATCCTCATTTTCAAAAACCTATTCCTTTTAACATATGTGCCGTTACAGAACATTTGCCATTTCATTGTCTGTTAAAAGGTCAGATCCTTTTAGAGAATAATAATTGAAACATGAGCAGTACAACATCCTATTGTAATATTTTCTGGTGCGTAGAGGTGAAGGAAATAAGATAGCGCCTGCATCTCCGAGACAGCAATATTAGTTACGGTTTCCAGGATCACCTATCTGAACTGTGGTTGGGAGCAGAAAACAATGCAGCAGGGTTCTAATTGAGCATCTTTTCCAACCAAGTTAAAAGTTAGTTGTGATGAATTCGCAAAGTAATTTTGGGCACAATTCCCCCGGCGAAAGCTCCAAAATAAACAAGAAAATTATTGACTTGTCAACCAACAAAACAACACTGACGTGTGTAAATCGTGCACATTCAATTTTGTTGGTCTTTCAATATTGATCCAGTTTAGCACCATGCAATAAATAATATATGGAACTCGTTAGATTAACTGCCAAAGCTTCATCGACTCAATTGATTGGTTTGTGTTTGCAGCTGTGCATTAGGGAAACGAGTATCTCCTTGCATGACAGAGTTAATTCCGGGCCTCGCCTCTGCAGGGTAACTCCTGCTTTTCCCCAGTTGCCCACTGGTTCGGCTGCACTGAAATCAAACAAAACTGACGTGATCATTTGTGCCACTAATCCTGTGAATTTGTGGCAGTGGTGGCTCTCATGCCTTTGATTCAGAAAGTTCTTGTCCAAGCCCAGCTTGAAATGTGACTGCAAAAAATTAGGCCAATGCTCAAGTGCTGAACCAGAGGAGATCTGCATTTTCAGCGTGTCGTATTTTGGATGCAATGGACAGTAGACAATAGGTGCAGGAGTAGGCCATTGGGCCCTTCGAGCCAGCACCACCATTCAATGTGATCATGGCTGAGCATCCCCAATCAGTACCCCGTTCCTGCCTTCTCCCCATATCCCCTGACTCCGCTATTTTTAAGAGCCCTATCTAGCTCTCTTGAAAGCATCCAGAGAACCTGCCTCCACTGCCCCCTGAGGCAGAGAGTTCCACAGAATTTTTGCAAAACCTACTTGGCTAATAAAGCATTATTGTGATTGATTTATTTCTATTCATTAATTTGTTATTTGTTGAAGATGCTTTTGCAATGATTCCAGGTGCTATTTAATCTTCAGTCCTTTTGCACAAACAAGTTTTCTTTGTAGGCCTGCAAGTTTCTCAAGTGTGAGCTCATTTTTTATGACTTCTCATTGTCCCTGGACTCTGCCCTTCTCTGGTTCGCCTTATCTTTGGCGTGTCTCACTTGTAACATGCAAGCTGTATTATTTCAAATATTACACTAAGGGTGGTGGATGTATGGAATAAGCTGCCAGAGGAGGTAGTTGAAGCTGGCAGTTTCAGAAATAGTTAGACAGGTACATGGATAGAACAAGCTTGGAGGGATATGGATCAAATGCGGGGAGGTGGGACGAGTGTAGCTGGGACATGTTGGCCGGTGTAGGCAAGTTGGGCTGAAGGGCCTGTTTCTACACTGTTATCACTCTATGACTATTATATATTAGACCTTCTAACAATAGAAGTGAGTAGCGGGCTACCGCAAGGCTCGGTGCTGGGTCTGCAGCTATTTACGATATATATTAATGATTTAGATGAAGGGATTACAAGTGACATTAACAAATTTGCAGATGTCACAAAGCTGAGTGGCAGTGTGAACTGTGAGGAGGATACTATGAGAATGCAGGGTGACTTGGACAGGTTGTGTGAGTGGGCAGATGCATGGCAGATGCAGTTGAATGTGGACAAATGTGAGGTTATCCACTTTGGTGGCAAAAACAAGAAGGCAGATTATTTATCTAAATGGTGTCAAGTTGGGAAAAGGGGAAGTACAACGGGATCTGGGTGTCCTTGTTCAATGAAAGTAAGCATGCAGTCAATGAAAGTAAGCATGCAGGTACAGCAGGCAGCGAAGAATGAGAATGGCATGTTGGCCTTCAAAACAAGACGAGTTGAGTATATGAGCAAAGAGGTCCTTCTGCAGTTGTACAGGGCCCTAGTGAGACCACACCTGGAGTATTGTGTGCAGTTTTCATCTCCAAATTTGAGGAAGGACATTTGTGCTATTGAGGGAGTGCAGTATAGGTTTACAAGGTTAATTCCCGGGATGGCGGGACTGTCATATGCTGAGAGAATGGAGCGGCTGGGCCTGTATATGCTGGAATTTAGAAGGATGAGAGGGTGTCTTATTGAAACATATAAGATTATTAAGGGTTTGGACATGCTAGAGGCAGGAAACATGTTCCCAATGTTGGGGTAGTCCGGAACCAGGGGCCACAGTTTAAGAATAAGGGGTAAGCCATTTAGAACAGTGATGAGGAAACACTTTTTCACACAGAGAGTTGTGAGTCTGTGGAATTCTCTGCCTCAGAGGGCGGTGGAGGCCGGTTCTATGGATAATTTCAAGAGAGAGCTAGATAGGGCTCTTAAAAATAGCGGAGTCAGGGGATATGGGGAGAAGGCAGGAACGGGATACTGATTGTGGATGATCAGCCATGATCACATTGAAGGCTGTGCTGGCTTGAAGGGCCGAATGACCTACTCCTGCACCTATTGTCTATTGTCTAATATGCTTTGTTTTATTAGTTGTTTTCAGGCGGGGGGGGGGGGGGGGGGGGGGGGGGGGGGGGGGGGGCATGATTGAGATGCTGAGGTACGTTCTAAGATAGTAGGTTGGGCAGTGAAGGAGGATTGAAACAGTGCCCTCTTATTTGCGGCAGTTTGGATTAATGCACAGAATGTAAACGGGAACAAGATGTATTATTGGCTACCACTATCTCTGGAAGCACGTGATAATTCCAAAGAGATTGGGGAGAAAGTTGAAATGCAGAAAACCATGCTTTTTTTTGTTGGTATACTGCAGGTTTCCATATCAGATTCAGATTTAGATTCAACTTTAATTGTCATTGTCAGTGTACAGTACAGAGACAACGAAATGCAGTTAGCATCTCCCTGGAAGAGCGACATGGAATATAATCTCAATAAATAAATCTATTTACATATGCAGAGATCCAGAATTCATTTAGATTTGGAAAATGAGGTGGAAGAGATGATTGAAGAGTAAAATAATCTGCAGTCACTTGGATTTCTCTATGGGTCAGCAGAGATAAAAAGAACATGTTCCTAACCTGATTATCCCAGTGATGATGCAGTTGGCTCCAGAATAGAGAATTGTTGATGATTTGGAAATAATTGGAAAGCTTAAGGTCCACACTTTAAAAAATACTCATTGCATGCAATGAGATACATTTTCTACAAATAGTGGGTACCTGAGCTGAAAATCAAGTCTGAATACTTTGTGAAATCTGGTTTCCCAATGGCGATTTGCAAAATGTGCTGTTGTGGCAGAAAGTGGTATTTTACTCCCATTTTTATTTAATTTTAAGACACGCCACGGAATTTGCTAATTAATTCAGTTTCTTAACAGGATACTTTGTCAACAGAATTCTGTAAGCACAATCAGCAAAATTATGCCCTTGAGACCAGCACTGGTACTCATTTCGTGCCTTTCACCCAATAGTCATACAACTGCAATATAGAGTTGAGCAACATAACACACTGTTATTTCTGGAGCCTAGTTCGGAATCAGAAAATAAACTGATTCATTTTTTTAAATCATTTGTATTTTCTGCTTGTGTAAACATAGAAACATAGAAAATAGGTGCAGGAGGAGGCCATTTGGCCCATAGAGCCAGCACCGCCATTCATTGTGCTCATGGCTGATCGTTCCCTATCAATAACCGGTGCCTGCCTTCTCCCCATATCCCTTGACTCCACTAGCCCCTAGAGCTCTATCTAACTCTCTGGGAGAAAACGTTTTTTCTCACCTCAGTCTTAAATGACCTCCCCTTTATCTAAGACTGTGGCCCCTGGTTCTGGACTTGCCCAACATTGGGAACATTTTTCCTGCATCTAGCTTGTCCAGTCCTTTTATAATTTTATATGTTTCTATAAGACCCCCCCCCCAGCCTTCTAAACTCCAGTGAATACAAGCCTAGTCTTTTCAATCTTTCCTCATATGACAGTCCCGCCATCCCAGGGATCAATCTCGTGAACCTACGCTGCACTGCCTCAATCACAAGGATGTCCTTCCACAAATTAGGAGACCAAAACTGTACACAATACTCCAGATGTGGTCTCACCAGAGCCCTGTACAACTGCAGAAGAAAGTAGTTATAATATAAACTTTGTAGCCATCTGATCCTTGACTTTTTTTTTCCCCGAGAAAATATGAAGTGTGTGGTTGGGCTGCAGATTGAGTGTGCCATTTGTGTTAAATACCTGTGTTGATTTGTGAGGCAATTATCCTCCACAGTGACCCCTCTCCATCTGCAGTTGAGGTTTCCGTCTAAAAATATCCTTTACCAAAGTTCGGCTGAATTCAACATTGAATTAATTCCAGTTGACTGAGTAAATTCATTTCTAGCTGGCTGTTTAATTTCCCCTTGTGGAAGACTGCCACATATTTCTCTTAAAAACTCATTAACAAAGGATTGAGAAGCAAAAGTAGATTTGTCCAAAATCTTTGATCTAATTTACTAATCCACTTCAGCATAAAAAAAGCAGAAAACAGCGAGGTATTTGTACCAGTGTGTACCCAGTTTTTCTACAATTCTCTGACCTCCTTGCTGTTTAGCAACAACTGCAAGCGTTTAACTTTTAATTTTTATTTTGCCTATGCAAAAAGCTTGACATTCAGATTTTTATTTTTGTGAGACCTTGCTTTGAAATACCCCATTCCTTCAACTTCAAAGTTACTTGTGGATCTATTTGGAGTTTACAGTTCCTGAGGGGAAATATACCAATTTGGATCGATGATAATGCCCAGATCTCTGGTTATACATTTACGCTCCATCCGATAGCCTTGAAGGGCAAATAGAAAGGAGATCTTGTGTTTTATACCGTGGCATTATAGAAATTTTACTCAGAAGGCGATTATTCAGCCAACCAGATGAAGAAGACCTCACCAAGCTGAATCCCTTCTTTTAGCATTAGATGTGCACGTCCATATGCCTTTTAAATGTGAGTGTTTCTGCCCCGATGATTATAGACCTTCTAATTTTCCTTCTAATTATTCTACCAATTACATTTGAAGTCTCTGCCTCTGTTTTTGACAAACTTCACCAAAGACAATACCAGCTTTCGAGTTTATCCAGGCACTTCAATTTTATAGAGATTTCATTCTCACCAGAGCCCATCCAATTTTGTAACCTGAATGTTCCAGTCCTGGTAAGATTGTCATAAGCCTCCTCTGCACAGTCTCCAGTGTGTGTGTCTCTTTCCTGAAACGTAGTTTTGGACTTGCAGCCAATATTTAAGTTATGGCTTAAATATTGTACACTGTTCTAAGGTAACCTCACTACCCCAATCCTCTGCGCCTTAGCTAATAAGGCCTCAGCTAATAAAGTGTTTTTTAATAGTATTAGCAAATAAAGGATTGTTTTTTGTACTGTTTGACCAGCCACATAACAAATCTTTGGACATGCCATCTAAGGTCTGTATGATCCATCACAAGACCTGTTAATCATTTTTTTCCCCTTTTATTTCTGCCTAAGTCAAGTTTGCTTTTTACTCTTACCGACTAGCCAAGTGGAAATTATTGTTCAAGTCTTTCACATTGCAGGATGCACTAGAGTACTTTGGACCCAGTGAATTGGTTTTGAAGTGTAATCATTGTTGTAATGAAGGGAACATATTGCAAAGGATATGTATGCATCGTACCATAATAAAGACTGGATAGTGTGTTTTAATAATGCCATTGAGATGCTGGACACTGGGGGTGATTCTCATGCACTTGCTGGACATACCACACGTACTTCATTAAACGAGCACTCTGAACTTCTTCAGTTAATATGTAATCTTAAAGTCGACATCTGCAGCTCTGACTCTATATTGTAATGTGGTGTCCTGCTATATTTTGGTGTTACATTCTCTGGGGAGAGATTTGAACCCCCAAGCTTCCGATCGGAGGCGAGCAAGTATGTCACCATAGCTGAGACCAATACAATTTAGGTTACTATTTCAGTGCAAGTGTCAAAGAATTATGTCCCTTGTGCTGTATTTGGAGTGAGATGTGAAATGTTGCTGTACTTGCCTCTTTTACCGTGAAAGAAAACAATACCAGCTGAATCTGACCTTTGCAGCTAAAATGGTCCAGTCCTGGTTAGAATCTGAATTCTCCGCTGCACAGTCTCCTGTGTGGCTGGTTGCCCCTTGCCTGAACTGCAGTATCTGCAATTGCAGTCAATTTTTAAATTGTGGCTTAACTAATGTTTCACCTTGTTCTAACATAACCTTCCTACCCTAATCACATGTGCCATTGCTAATACAGTAAAGCATTTTTCCACCTTACTGACAGGTTACCATAAAGAATCTTTGGACATGTCCTCCAAGGTCGGTCTGTTACATCACGTGGATGTTAAAGATCCCCTCACATTATTTGTGGAGGTGCAGGGTGGTTTTCCTGCTGTCTTCATCCATGTTTATGAATCAGTCAACATCACAGCACTATTCTTAATACTCATTGCTCTTTGTGGGATTTCAATGTTCAGACTGTAGCTGCCATCTATATTCCAACATCGACTACTAGTATTAAAATACCTTATAGGTTGCGAAGAACTCTGAGTAAATAAAGCCCCTGTCCCACTTAGGTGTCCTTGGCACGCTAATTAAGCGACCTCGTGGTTGCGTTGAGGAGCGACGGTTCCGCGAAGGTCGCGCGCGACTTCACGTGCCCGCACAGCCGTCTGGAGCGCGTGATGTTATTTGAAGATGGACGCAAAATGCCGGACTGACTCAGCGGGACCGGCAACATCTCTGGAGAGAAGCAATGGGTGATGTTTCGTGTCGAGACTCTTCTTCAGTCTGAAAGAAGGGTCTCGACCCGAAACGTCATCCATTGCTTCTCTACAGAGATGCTGCCGGTCCTGCTGAGTTACTCCTGCATTTTGTGTCTATCTTCAATTTTCTTGGCCCCGCTCTGGGAGTAGAAGTGTGGGCGGATCCGGACCGCAACGGCTGTGAGCCCCAGGCCGAGTTCGGCGATCGTTTGCCTGCTTCTGCTGCTGTTGGAGGTGAGACGTTGCATCGCGCCAGGGTCCTGGGCCTGTCCCACTTTGGCCGTCAGTTCCGCGACAGGCCGTTGGCGCGCACAGATTTCGTTTGCTACACAATTTCGGAGCCTCGCGCGATACCGCGCACAACTACATACCCCTCCGCGCTTCTCAGTGGGACCGGCCCCGCGCGGCCACACGATGCCCGATGAGGTTGCGTAATTGCGTGCCAAGAACGCGTAAGTGGGACAGGGCCTTAAGGGTAAGAATGAGATTATACAGATTTAAGCTCTTTATAGAAACATAGAACATAGAAATTAGGTGCAGGAGTAGGCCATTCGGCCCTTCGAGCCTGCACCGCCATTCAATATGATCATGGCTGATCATCCAACTCAGTATCCCGTACCTGCCTTCTCTCCATACCCTCTGATCCCCTTAGCCACAAGGGCCACATCTAACTCCCTCTTAAATATAGCTAATGAACTGGCCTCAACTACCCTCTGTGGCAGAGAGTTCCAGAGATTCACCACTCTCTGTGTGAAAAAAGTTCTTCTCATCTCGGTTTTAAAGGATTTCCCCCTTATCCTTAAGCTGTGACCCCTTGTCCTGGACTTCCCTAACATCGGGAACAATCTTCCTGCATCTAGCCTGTCCAACCCCTTAAGAATTTTGTAAGTTTCTATAAGATCCCCCCTCAATCTCCTAAATTCTAGAGAGTATAAACCAAGTATATCCAGTCTTTCTTCATAAGACAGTCCTGACATCCCAGGAATCAGTCTGGTGAACCGTCTCTGCACTCCCTCCATCCTTCCTCAGATCTGGAGACCAAAACTGTACGCAATACTCCAGGTGTGGTCTCACCAAGACCCTGTACAACTGCAGTAGAACCTCCCTGCTCCTATACTCAAATCCTTTTGCAATGAAAGCTAACCTATCCCATTGCGCTCAGGGACTAGCGAGGAGGTTGCTAATCCTTGGTTAAGCCAGTAAACAACTTCCAGGGTTCTAGCTCCAGATTACTCTATCCATATGAAGTTGCCTGTTCGGGATGGACAACACCGTTTGGCAGGCTGACACCAACTGAAAAAAGTGCACGCATCAAAACTGATGATGTGCATTGGATGCTGGGAGGGCCACCATGGAAACTGATATTGGGAATAGCCAGCATGTAAATAACCATTGGCCATCCAGAGAATAAATTAAGGTGAAAATTGATTAAGAATACAAGAAATAGAAGTCCTTGTACCTGCTTTGCCATTCAATAAGGTCATGGCCAATAATGTACTACTGTCCTGCATTGACCCCGTATTCATTAACTTTCATAATACACATAACTTTATTGGTGTATATAGTGCACAAGGGACATGATTTGCACCGCCCCTGCTCCCCCATATGTGCTATATACTCATTAAACTAGAGATACTTAATAATGAGACGGATCTCATTGGAACTTACCGAATAATGAAAGGATGTGGAGAGGATTTTTCTACTAGTTGTAGAATCTAGGGTCAGAGGGCTCAGCCTGAGAATAAAAAGACATACCTATAGAAAGGAGATGAGGAATTTCTCTGGCCAAAGGGTGCCGAAACTGTGGGATTCACTGCCACAGACGGCTGTGGAGGCCAAGATTGGGTATTTTTAATGCGGAGATTAGTAAGGCTGTCAAAGGTTACCGGGAGAAGGGGAGAGTATGGGGTTGAGAGGGAAAGATAGATCAGCCACGATTGATGAATGGTGGAGTAGACTCGATGCACCAGATTACCTGTCTCTGCTCCTATGACATGAAATGATGAAAATATTTATAGCTATCGGTCTGTAGTTTAAAGCTCAAGCAGTTAAGCTTGGACTTGACCGTGCAGCCTGTGGTTGTTTGTTGACATGATGTTGTTTGGTGCCACGTTTGACAGAAGATCTTTCATCGATAGATTAGCCTAGGTTTGCCATGCTTCCCCATATCTTGTGTCTGTGACACATCTAGGTGACTCACTTTCAGTGTATCATTTACCAAAATAAAAGTATATTAGCTGTCAATAAAAGGCAATCCAACTTGTTCCCAGGTAGAGTCAGGGTCCTTGATCAGGTGCTTTCATTTTCATAAGGTATAAATTACACCCTGTGGATTCTCCTTGATGTTATAGAGCTGTTCTTTCGTCAATCTATCTAATTATGCATTTCCTGCTCCCTGTTTTCAAATGCATCCATTTACCATTAATTATTTAGAGGCAAGTAGGCTGCATTTGTGGTTCTGCGCCTATGTTATATTTAATTACAAAATGTGTTGCTCGGAAGGATACACCTGGGTTATTTCCCCATTGCCATTTTAAATGACATTGCAGCACGACTCATCAGCATCACTGCTACCCCACTATCTGGGTCTTTGATCTTGGATGGCTCATCATGGAAAAGGCCACATGACGTCAGCTCAGACCACATGACTCTTCCCTGTGATTTGGCACAATTGTAAAAGCAATGGAAACTCCTGACTGTGGTGCTGTGCCATTCCGACAAGTTCACTTCCTTGATAAGCTCCTGATCTGGTAGAAATGTATCCACCTGCCTTGTCGGGCTTCATGCTGGAATTATTGCTCCAGGTTTAGGTTTATTATTGTCATGTGTACTGAAGTACAGTAAAAAGCTTTCCTTTTGCATGCTATGCAATCAGATCAGATAATACCACGCATAAGATAATACCACGCATCGAGCCAAAGTCGAGCACAACAAGTGGAGCAGGGGGTAAGATCCAGAGTGTAGAGTACAGTTTGCTGCATTCTAAAGGGCCTGTCCCACGAGCATGCGACCTGCATGCGGCAAGCGCGACCAAACCGGAAGCGGGGGCTGCGCGGAGGTCGAGTGATCTCCGTACAGGGCCGGTCCCACCAGCACGTGATTGCATGCGGCAAGCGCGACCAAACCGGAAGCGGGGGCCCGCGCGGAGGTCGAGTGATCCCGTACGAGTTAACACGAAGTTCGAGCGAAGGCGTACGCCGTCACGACGCTGCGTACGGCGTCGAGACACTGCGCACTCCCGTCGAGGCGGTGCATACGGTCTCAATGTGGCTGCGGGCCGGCAGGCCGTTGTCGCGCGGAATTTTTGGACAGTGTCAGTTTTTCACAGCCCCGCGCAATGTCGGGACCAGCTCCGCAGAACTCCATACGGCTCCGGCAATTGAAGTGGGACCGTCCCCGCGAAGCCGTACGGCTCAAGTGACCACGTTAGGTCGCGCTTGCCGCATGGTGCCGCATGCTCATGGGACAGGCCCTTAACACACCAATTCCAGAGACAAGGTCCATTGCCCGCAATGAGGCAGAGATGGATTAAACAGTGCCCTAACTTATGAAAGGATTGTTCAGAAGCCTGATAAGGGAGGGAAGAAGATGAATGTTCTAATTGTGGGCTGGGGGTGAAGTTGTGGGAGTGGAAAGCAGATCTGCCGTAGATAAGCTAATTTTGCCATCTCATTATTTGCACTTCTAAAGATCTTTCGCACAGCTTTTGAGGTTTTGGTAATTGACGTTTGCCGATGATGAACCTGGGAGTTTTTTTAAAAACTCTGAAACACTTCCTTTATTCAACGAGTCTACTTTGCATAAGTTACTTCAGAGACGGCTGGCAATTATGAATGCTGGTAGTCATTGCATGGAAGAGATACAAAGAGCACCTATGTGTTCTACATTACAAAGCTGGGTGTGACCACTGATAAATCTACATTTCAATTCTGACACGGCAGGCAAACAGGCTGTTGCTGCTGTGGTGTGGACGTGGGAGCTGACGGGTCACGGGTTTGACCATTCTGGAAAGATCCTGAAAGTCAGTCAGATTTATGGCTGCAACCTTGATGATGTTGCTAAATTTCTGCTAAACCTCTCACTGTTTGTTCATGCTAATAATCTACTGTAGCCGACCCTAGTCACCAATGCATGATAATCGGCAATGTGCACCATTAAAGATTAAGGATCTGAACCGATTAAATAATCTAGCTCTCAGCTGCCAGTAAGTAGAGCTCCTTGTCCGAATTGCCTCCCACAGTAACATGGTGGGGATAAATCTAAGAGGGAGCACGCACCTTTGGTCATCGTATATGTGAGAATAACAGTTGTCACTTCCTACATACCAGCACGCTGCCATCTTCCTGCGGAGCTAGCATTAATTTCCCCTCTTAATTATTTTACTATGTGACATGCTTTTCTTTGAACTACAGAAAGGAGACAAAATGGTGAATGTTTGAAGGTTCTGGCAACATTTCATGAATGCATACAACTAGGATTGCCGACTGTTCCGTATTAGCCGGGACATCCCGTATTTTGGGCTAAATTGGTTTGTCCCGTACGGGACCGCCCATGTCCCGTATTTGACTGCTGCTACTCGGGTTGAGGGGACTATCGGGTCGGAGCGCCGCATTCAATCCCACCTCGCCCATCCCAACGTAGTGCAGCCCATGGAGTGCAGCAGCAGCTCCTCGCCCCTGGCCCCGTCAGTCGGCAGCCCGGCCAGCTGACCGACTGTGGGACCTCCGCCATCACCACCCCTCCTTCTCATGGCCGATCATCGGTTCATGAGTTGGAAGGGGTGCTGGACTTTGCATGCAGCCGAACACAAAACCCAGCCGGCAGGCCAGAGTCTTGGCCCGGGTGCCAGACAACTCCTCAGCTGGCCCACTGGTTGGGCTTTGTGTGCAGTCCCACACCCGGGCCAACTCATCATTCACCCAGCCACGACTGAGTCGGTCAACGAATTGCCCTGGACCTGGTGACTTGGTGGACGTCCTGTCACTTTTCGTGCATCGAGGGCCTGTCCCACTTATGTGACTTTTTCGGCGACTGCCGGCACCCGTCAACATGTTGAAAATTCAGCGGCGACCAGAAAAACGCTACGACTCTTTGGGTAACTAGGGGACCGCTCACGACCATACAGGCGACAACCCGGCGACCTGTAAAGACATATGGCGGGTGCCGGCAGTCGCAGAAAAAGTTGCGTAAGTGGGACTGGCCCTTTTAAGTTGCACGCCTGATTTGTCGACAAAATCAAAATTCAAAACTCGAAGTACGGTTTCTACTGAATGTGTATCGCTTTTGCACCATCGTAAAGTCCAAATATCGTAAGTCGAAGCATCGCAAGTCGAGAAGCATCTGTACTCTGTAATCACCAGAGGGCAGATTACAGACAGATCCTAGATCTGATACAACAGCATGCGTGCGTGTTGCATGTACTGTTGATGCCACACACACGAGTGATTCACCCGTCATCCAATCACAGGCCCCTTTATGCGCGTCAATTGTACGCTATATTTTGCCAATTCCTGCCAAAACAAAACGTTTCAGCAACGTCTGGTGTTCGGTCGGTTTGCCGTGTGCAAATACGGATAAACCTGCAAACAAAGAAAGACTGCAGCTATAACAAGCAAAGGGAAGCAAAAACGTGGGCTAAGTCCGTCAGTGGTGACTCGACAAAGTCTTTCTGTACTTTATGCAGTTGGGAATTTGTCCCATATTTTGACCTTTTGTCCCTTACTCGGGAGCGTGAAAGTTGGCAACCTACCATACGACATTAGTGCCCGGAGGCACAGTGACACGGCCCTGTGGAGATGAAGGGGCAGGGCTACTTGGGTTCCATTGTTTTAGATCTTGCTGTGGACAAATTTATTGAATTTTTATCTGCTGCATGGGAAAGCTTTTTGCACAATGGTTGGCACACAGCCTACTTAATCCAGTGATTGGAAACCAGCAAAGGCTGCAGTTTTACGTTTAACAATAGGTTTTCTCTATAGGTTACTGCTCCATGATGCATGGCGAAAGGTGAAGGAATCTACTGTTATAGAGCATACCATGGGTCAAAGGCATGTGATTCTCAATTCAACCCCTCATCCCCTCCCATCCTTAAGGGCCTGTCCCACTTGTATGCGATTGCGTGCGTTTGACGCGATCAAACGGAAGCGGAGTTCACGCGAAGTTCGCGGGTGACGTTATTTGCGTCATGCTTACCAATCAGCTGGGCAGGAGGCGGGCCGACTGAATTTGGGCATCTCACGGTGTCGGGCGGTGACGTCATCGCGCAACGTCAAGACGCTGCATACGACGTCAAGACGCTGCGTACGACCGCAATGCGCCTGCGTGCCGACAGGCCTTTGGCGCGCGAAGATTTCGGTCACTGCAAGAATTTCGGAGCCCCGCGCGATGTCGGGACCAGCCCCGCACAACTCCGCGCTTCTAAGTGGGACCGGCCCCGCGCGGCCATATACGGTGCCCGTACACCTCAAGCGACCACGAGGTCGCGTAATTTGCGAGCCAAAGTCGCGTAAGTGGGAAAGGCCCTTTACCATACAACTGCAACAAAGAAATAATCTGGGCAGATTTCCCCCACAGCTATAAAGAACAAGAGGAGCTAAATGTGTCATTCTTGTTTAATTGGAAAAAAATAGAAAATACTGGAAAAACACAGTCAGTCAGTCAGTCATCCGTGGGCTGTGTGAATGGGAGCAGTGAGAGAGCGAGTCTCCTCTATGCTGGTTACACCAAATGCAGATTGAGAGACCACTTTGCGGAGTACCCGTTTTTGGGAGAGTGACCATGAGTGTCCCATTGCCTGTCACTTTAATTCTCCATTCCACTCCGACTGACCTCTCACTGAGGCCCAGTGGAAGCTTGCGGGACAGCACCTCATTTTCCATCAGGAGAATTAGCGACCTTCTAGCCTCTATTAAATTCTACGACTTCAGGTAGCTTTATATTTGGGTTTGATCACTGGCCCATCTGTGATATTGACCCAACTTGTGTTTTTTTTTCTCCCCCTCTTTTCCTCTCTTCCTTTCTAGAAGAGGAGGACCTGCCTGCCCTAACCTGTCAGGCTTGTCTTCCAGCATTCCACAACTCATACATTCTTTTCCAGAACACAGTCTGCAGTTCCTTGTGTCTTCTACATTATTTTGTTTGGGTTCCCTAATTGCTCCCATCCCCACCTTGACCAGGTAACTTTGTTTACAGGTTACCCCATCAGTGATATTTTATCCTCTGCGAGTAGAATTAGTCAGCGTATTGACATTATTTGTTAAGTGAAACATTGATAAAATTATTGTTTGCTGGAAAAATTAATTTACTTTTAAACTTTCTGAATTACTCCCAACAAACACAGACTTGTATTCAATTAGAGCAGTTTGAGGGTTTGAACTCAGCTTAAGAATTAGTTTGCACATTTAAAAAAAAATGGTGTTAGTAAAATTGTTGGTGGTTTAAAAAACCCCAACTAATTTCGTTACTAGTGTCGTTTTAGGATATATAATCTGCAATCCTTACCTGGATGTTAACTTTTGAAACATCCTTAACTAAGGATGTTTCAAAAATACTGCTTAAGGTGTTACTCTGAAAGCATTGATGCTTACGGCGTAAATTATTTTCTCATTGTGGCCGACTGCGTATGGGCGGCGCTCGGTAATCGTGCTCCACCACGCGCTACACGTACGAGGTCAGGACGCCTGCTTGCGACCACAATACGCCCGCGTGCGTACGCGATGTGCCACGCCAGAAGCGAGCGAAGATTTTGTGCCCTACAAAATCCCGGAGCACCGTGCGATACCGCGCGCGACTCCATACCCCTCCGCACTTCTCCATGCGACCGTCCCGCGCGGCCCACATGCTACCCGAGCCTCTCAACGCGACGACGAGGTCGCGTAAATGGCGCGAAAATGAAGGCCTAGTAGGACAGGCCCTTAACTCTGTTTCCCATAGCCTGATTAGCTGAATGCTTCCGGCGTTTACGGATTTTATATTTGATTTCCAGCTTCTGCAATTTTTAAGATCTCATTCTTGTATTGTCTGAGTGATGTTTGCACGTTCTTCCTGTGGCCATATGGGTTTTCATGGGGTTCTCCAAAAGAACCAGAGGAGTGTTGATGGGTGCGTCAGAGATAAGTTGCAGAGTCACACGGGATAAAGGATAAGTAACGGCATTGATGGAATTAGTCTTTTCAGTTTAGAGATACACTGAATCCACGCCGATCATTGATCAATGTTCACGTTAGTTCAATGTTATCCCAGTTTCAAGTCCACTCACTCTACACAGTAAGGGCAATCTGCTCTCCACTGTACACCTGTAGAACTTTTCAGTGGTATGCTGAATCTCCTCAAACTTCTGAGGAAGTGGGAGGCGTTGATGAACTTTCTTTGTTACTGCATCAATGTGGTGGGCCCAGGACAGATCTTCAGAGATATGCACCCCCAGGAGCTTGAAGCTGTAACGGACCCGTCCCACTTGCATGTGTCTCTGGCGCGACCAAATGTGGTCACTTGAGGCGTAAGGGCCGCGTGGGGCCGGTCCCACTTCCAAGCGCGGAGGCGTATGGCGTTGCGCGGGGTTGGTCCCGACACGGGCTCCGAAAATCCCGCACTGTCCGAAAATTCCACGCGCCAACGGCCTGTCGGCCCGCAAGCGCATTAAAGGCATACGCGGCGTCTTGACGGCGTACGCAACATCTTGACGGCGTACGCCTAGCGCGTGGCATTGAACGATGACGTCACCACCCGACGGCGTGCGACGTCCAAATACAATCGGCCCGCCTCCTGCCCAGTTGATTGGTGAGTATGACTTAAATTACATCACGCGCGAATTTAGCGCGAAATCAGCGCGTACTTACCGCATACTTACCGCGTACTTAGCGCGAACTCCGCTTTTGTTTGGTCGCGCCAAACGCATGCAGTCGCATGCAAGTGGGACAGGCCCTTTAATTTTCTCCACTGCCATCCAGCCGTCAAAAACAGGCTCATGGATCCTCGACTTTCCTGTGCCGAAATCAGCAATCAACACCTTGGCACTTGTCAATGTTGACAACTATATTTTTGTACTGAGACCATTGAGTGAGATTATCAATCTCCTTACTCGACTCTAAAGGGCCTGTCCCACTTAGGCGATTATTTAGGCGACTGCCGGCGACTGTCATACTCGTAGCAGGTTGCCAAAAATACGGACCCCCTTATGACAATGTATACGACAAGCTACAACAATATACCACCTAGTCGACGTCAAGCTACGGCAAGCTACCGGCAACTGGCGACCCATTAGGACGTACACCTATGACAACCTAAGATCACACAGGCGACAACTGAGGTCAACCTACGTCCACCCGCGACAGGCTGCGGCCCTGTCGGCAACAACTGAATACAATTCTGTCGCCGGTACCTGACGTACGTTAACGCAGGTAGTCGCCAATGGAATTCACCAAAGTCAGCACCGGCGACAGCCTACATCACACGGCGACAGCACCTACGTCAGGAGAAGTCAAGCTGCGCTCATTGGGCCAACCCACTGTCGCCGAAAATGTTTGAACATGTTGAAAATCCAGCGGCGACCAGAACGACACTGCGACTCTTTGGGCGACTGAGGAGACTACTCACGGCCATACAGGAGACACTCCAGCGACCATGTGGTGACAGCCTAGTCACCTGTAGTCGCCTAAAAAATAGCCTAAGTGGGACAGGCCCTTAACTCATCATTACCCGTTATTCATCCCTCTACAGTGGTTGTATAGTTGGCTGATTTAAAGATGGTGTTGGAGCTGTATTTGTCCTCACTGATATGGGTATATAAAACAAAGATCCTATAGCGGAGCAAGATAGACCACTCCTGCTAAATGCAATGGGCTGACATGTAGTACGCAACGGAACGGAACGTGGGCCTTTTTTTTCATCCATTTCCGTAACCGGACCCGACCCGATCTGCAGTGTAATCAACGTTACGGGGGAACAGTTTGTGTTAATAAATTAAAATTACGAAAATGAGGAGAAGATTTTTACCAAATAACTTTTATTTTTACGAGGATGTTTCCGTAACCGGCTTCCGTCTACGCACTAGTATCCTATGGGATCTTTGGTGCGGAGACGGAAGCCGGTTTTACGGAAATGGGGCCTTAAATTAGCCATGAATCTGCCCATGACCGTACTACGTCTTTTTCGTCGAGTTGACCATCTTGCTCGCTATAGGATCTTTGACATAAAGTAGGGCAAGGGACTGTGCACACAGCTTTGAGGTGCCCTTTTGTTCCTGCTCACTATCAGAGTGTTATGATTTTCCCTGTTAAATTCTATCCTAAAATGCAAAGAAAACGCTGTGTGGAAACAAGGGACTGCAGATGCTGTTTGCGCAGAAGGTCACTAAATGCTATATGTACTCAATGGGTCAGATAGTATCACTGGGCACTATCAATATGTGATGTTTTGGCCCAGGGACCTTCTTCAGACTGATTGTAGGTGGGTGGGAGGGGATAGAAAGATGGAAGAGAGGAGATGTCGATCAAGTGTGGTAGGTAATAGGTGGATACAGTAAAGCAAATTATTGGAACAAAGGCAGAAGGTGTGAGACCCAGATTGAAGAATTGTGGATTGTGAAGCCAGGGAAAGGAATGGAGGGGAAGGGAGGATGAGGAGAAAAATAGGTACAGGTCCGAATGGGGCACAGGGGAGGGAGGGGTTGTTAGAGGTTACCTAAAATTGGAGAATTCAATGTTCATACCATTGTGTTATAAGCGACCCAAGCAGAATATGAGATTCTGTTACAGCAGTTTTCATGTGGCAATGGAGGCAGCCCAGGACAGAAAGGTCAGTGCGGGAATGGAGTGGAGTTAAAATGGTTGGCAACAGGATCTACGCTTTGAAGGAATGAGCGCAAATGTTCGGCGAAATGGTCGCCAAGTCTATGCTTGGTCTCGCCATTGTACAGGAGGCCACATTGGGAATAATGGATGCAGTAGGTTAAGTTAAAGGAAGTGCAAGTGAACCACTATCTCACCTGGAAAGACGCCTGGGTCCCTGGATGGAGGCGAGTGACAAGGTATAGGGACAAGTGTTGCATCTTCTGCAGTTGCGTGGGAAAGTACCTGGGGAGGGGGTGGTTTGGATGGGAAAGAATGAGTGAACCAAGGAGTTGTGGCAGGAGCAGTCTATGTGGAAGGCGGAAAGGAATGGAGTTGGGACGTTGGGACTGGTGGTGGGATCATGTTGGAGGCGATGGAAATGTTGGAGGTTAATTGGTGGTTGGACCACGTTGGAAGATGCTGGGTTTCCATTTCCTATTTCCCACTCGTGAAGGGACAAGAAATGTGTAGGGAGGAACTGCAGATGCTGGTTTAAACCGAAGATAGACACAAAAAGCTGGAGCAACTCAGCAGGTCAGACAGCATCTCTGGAGAAAAGGATTCGGGTCGAGACTCTTCTTCAAACTCAGTCTGAAGAAAGGTCTTGACCCGAAACGTCACCAATTCCTTTTCTCCAGAGACACTCTCTGACCCGCTGAGTTACTCCAGCGTTTTGTGAGTATTTTTGATGAGGGTAGAAGCTATTTTAAAACAAGCACAATAAATTAATAAAGTTGTACTCAAGAGATATACAGAAACGTATCACAACTTAAATTCACATTAAGTTCATGATTGATTAGAGTCAAGGAAAAAATTGGGGTCAAAGCAGCCACATGCTTATGTCTAAAGTGAAAATGAGGAATCCTTTCATAAGAACTTCAGTCATTTGCTGGAAATATTAGCATGCTGCACAGGTGCTGCCTGGCTTAAGTATTTCCAGCATTTTCTAGCTTATTTCAGTTTCCACATTCAACAGCATTTTGCTTTTGTGTTACGCAAACTGAAATTAAATCTGAACAAAGAAAACTATGTAGGTATGAAGGGTGAGTTGGCTTGGGAAAGTAGCTCAAAAGATCTTCAAGGTAGATAAGCAATGGCAAGCATTTAACAAATGATTATTTTTTTTATCACAGCAGCCTGTTTTGTTAAAGTTTTAAAGAAAAAAATCTCAGGAAAGTGATCCAACTGTGACTAATAAGCTAATGTTAGATTGAAGTTGAGTTTATTACGTTGTCAAAAAGAGTCGTCATTGAGGATTTTGGAACTTGGCAAAAGATGATATGAAACTTTACAGAGAGAACTGAGGGCAAATTATCGGAAAACACTTAAAAACAGATTGTAAAGACTTTATGGATATTAAAGTGGAAGAGGTCAGGCAGAGATGTGGGCTCCTCAGAGCTGGAAACGGCTGATATAAAGCAGATCAAGGAAATGGATGAGAAACAAATACTTTATGGGAGAAGTACTTCAGGTTCGGTAAGATGGTAAGACATCTCTGCAACAGTCTGGTGGCTTAATGGGGGTCACTGTTTCTGCTTTGATTACATTTGGCATAAAATAATGAATGACCCAAAATTAAGTGACCCAACTGTTGTACTGCGATTCAAAAGCATGTCTCCAGATTGGTACTGCAGTCTGACTGGATGACTTCAAGATTGATTGATTGATGGAACACAGATCACTAGAGCTAAGATAGTCACATTATCTACAGCTCCTGTGTGTTACCCTAGATTCGTATTCTTCAAACGCATTGAAGGAAAGGAACCCTTTGGCCCATCGTGACTTTGCTGGCTTTTGGGGCAATCGCAATTCCCCACAATTTCCCCTTCAACCTACTCATTCACATGTGTCTTATCAACATCACTCAAACTCTGAGCCACCCAAGCTTAGAGGGGGGAGGGAAGAGGAGGAGAGGGGGACGAGGACGAGGAGGGGAGGGGGGGGGGGAGGAGATGGGGGGGGGGGGGGGGGATTAACTGTCACCTATCGACCTACCAATTGACATACATGTGTCATGTGGGAGGAAACCGGGGATATCCATGTGTCACGGAGAAATTGCAAACTCTTCACAACACAGGCAGCAAAGAATAGGATGAGAAATTAAGGGCATTAAAAGTATGGTGACCTATTGCCAAGGATTTTGAGAGGAAATTGTGAAAGCATTGGTTTCGATCTTCCAGAATTCCCTAATTCTGGATTTTTCCCCCCCACAAATTGGAAAAACAACGAACTAATAGTGCTGCTCAAGAAAGGAAGGAGAAAGATAATCAGGAAGCTAACGTCTCATTAGCATGATATCAGAAGCAGGAGAGATCTTGTTGCCAGGCACACCAAAATGCTGGAGAAACTCAGCGGGTGCAGCAGCATCTGCGGAGCAAAAGAAATAGGCAACGTTTCGGGCCGAAACCCTTCTTTCTCCAGCATTTGTGTGTACCTTCGATTTTCAAGCATCTGCAGTTCCTTCTTAAACTTGTTGGCAGGCCCTGTTTGGGTTACATAAGTATGGATTTATGCTAGGAAATCACACTTGACATTTCTGTTTTGAAATTTTCAAGAGAGAACCAGTGCATGTAGCTTAAAAGCATTTAAACATGTATTCAAGATGGTGCTATATGTTCACAATGCTGAATTATGAATTGTTGGATTGAGAACTAACTGATGAAAATAATGGGTATTTTTAGAGTTCACAAGCTCTAACTATTGGGGTATATGAATCCGTTTTTGGACTATTAATTAGATTAGTGGACTGTTAAACAAAGCGTGCTGGGACCATAGGTTGATGGGAGCATGCAAGGAAAAGCGTACAAATGTGCACAATGTGGTAAGTGTAATTCAAGGTGGAGAGATGCAGTAATGCATTTTGATTACAAACACAATGTTGATCTAATTTAAATGGTATAAGCTTAAATAGACGAGGGTGTGGGAAATATTAATAATAATAATAATAACTTTATTTGTTAAGCACCTTAAAAAACAACCAAAGCTGACCAAAGTGCTGTACAGAAAAAAGAAAACAAGCAAGACATCATAAAACAGGCAGAACAACAGAACATACAACTAACACGAGGCGCATAAATTACATACGAAAATCCAAACAATAAATTAAAAGACATAAAACACGAGTACGAACCACGCAGCAAAACCAAGCAAATAAAGTTAATAAACAATTCGACACCTCACTGGTCTACAAAGACCATGGAGAATAGATATGTCTTCAGGAGCGACTTAAAAACAGCTAGAGAAGGGGCCTGTTTAACGTGTAGAGGCAATTCATTCCACAATCTCGGAGCCGACACAGCAAAGGCACGGTCCCCTCTGAGCTTCCGCTTAGTCTTTGGCTCAATCAGGAGCAGCTGATCATCTGACCTGAGAGAGCGGGAGGGCGAATAAGGGTGAAGAAGCTCAGATAGGTAGGACGGGGCAAGACCACTTAGGGATTTAAAAGTAAATAAAATAATTTTAAAACGAATTCTATACTGAACAGGCAGCCAGTGGAGAGAGGCCAAAAGTGTGAAACATGATCATGCTTTCGTGTGCCAGTCAAGAGACCAACAGCTGCATTCTGTACCATCTGGAGACGGGCGATGGAGGACCGACTAACCCCCAGATACAGTGCATTGCAGTAATCCAGCCGGACATTTATTATTAGACAATTTTCATCTCCTTACCCAAGAAAATATGCACTGAGAAGATGCAGAGAAAGTGCAGCGAAAGCCCAAGCGGCTGATTTCATGAGTGAAAAGATTGTTTTGTAAGAAGCAATTTGAACAGAATAGGTCTATATGCCTCATTTAATAAGGCACAATAATGTCACCCCACTGGCCCTCTGCACCTCCTTTGAAATCTCTGTACCTCTGTATATATCTGTACCTCCGAATACCTCTGTATTCTCCAGTTACAACATTTCCTTCCTTGGCTTGGCATTATAATGCTTCATTTGAAATGTTTTTTCTGCATTAAAGGTCCTATCAAAACGCATTAGACATGAATTAGATTCTGGGACCTGGAGATAAAGTTTGGTTCCTTCTTCCTGTTCCTTCATAAAATCTATTTTTATCTTTTTTATCATTTTCTTGTTCGTTGATTATTATCGTAATTGTTTATTGAGCATTCATCAATAGGTGAACAGGAACTATTTCAAACTAAATATTCAGGCTAGAACTTGTTCACTTCAGTGAACTCCAATCCCTCAATATCAACCCCAATCCTCTCGATAATATCTGAAATTGAGCATTGGCTACCTGTTGTCAGATTTAAACTTCAGGTGAGCTTCCAATCCATCCATCCATCACCGAGTTTGCTTTTTTCCACCAAAGATACAGCGACTGCCCCATTTCCGCTTCTGATTCAGATTCAGATTCAGATTCAACTTTGTCATTGTCAGTGTACAGTACAGAGACAACGAAATGCATTTAGCATCTCCCTGGAAGAGCGACATGGCATATGATTTGAATAAATATTTACATTAGCATATATACAGACATAGTGTTTTTCCTGTGGGAGGAGTGTCCGGGGGGGTGATTGGCAGTCACCGAGGTACGTTGTTGAGTAGAGTGACAGCCGCCGGGAAGAAGCTGTTCCTGGACCTGCTGGTCCGGCAACGGAGAGACCTGTAGCGCCTCCCGGATGGTAGGAGGGTAAACAGTCCATGGTTGGGGTGAGAGCAGTCCTTGGCGATGCTGAGCGCCCTCCGCAGACAACGCTTGCTTTGGACAGACTCAATGGAGGGGAGCGAGGAACCGGTGATGCGTTGGGCAATTTTCACCACCCTCTGCAAGGCCTTCCGGTCGGAGACAGAGCAGTTGCCATACCATACTGTGATGCAGTTGGTAAGGATGCTCTCGATGGTGCAGCGGTAGAAGTTCACCAGGATCTGAGGAGACAGATGGACCTTCTTCAGTCTCCTCAGGAAGAAGAGACGCTGGTGAGCCTTCTTGACCAGAGTTGAGGTATAGTGGGTCCAAGAGAGGTCATCGGAGATGTTAACACCCAGGAACCTGAAGCTAGAAACACGTTCCACCTCCGTCCTGTTAATGTGGATGGGGGTGTGCGTGCCGCCTCTGGACTTCCTGAAGTCTACAATGAGCACCTTCCTGATCTTTTATTAGCTGTGGACACGATTCTTCCAACGCATGGTTAGCTTCCACCTGAAATTTAAGTTTGTGTCGTCACCTTATTCCTAACCCCCTCAATAGACAATAGGTGCATTGTTAGAATCTGACAATGTGCACTTTAACCACATGTGCTTTTTTTCCATTACAAATCTCATATTGTGGAGTACAGAGGCAAATAAGTAAATGATGGGTCTTTGTCCCAAACATTATAGAGGGCACTGTAACTCTTGGGCACCTGGATGAAGAATGACAGTGATCCTGTGAGAGACGTGTGTGCAAATTGCTTCTTGCACAAGCTGGTTTCTCTTATTCTTCTTACTTCTTACTGTTCTTGGTTGCTTGTTGATACTCCTGCATCTCGCCCATTTTAGCACAATAAACAGCAGAAGCAGTCACAAAATGTCTCAGAGCTTCCACTGATATGAAGAGGAAATGTATTCAAAGCCACAACCAAGCACATTACTAACAATCCACTGACAAATCAAATAACCCACAAATCAGGTTTTTCCACAATCCCGTTTTGCAGAAGGTGAAGGCCCTTATTTATATACGCCATTTGCTTCAGCACGCTGTTTAGATGGCCACCCGGGATGGCTGAAAGACAACAAGCTCATTATAAAACCGCCACCTCTTCACGATCAGGTATGACGTACAACTGCACTAAATTCATCCTCTGCTTATTTTTGTATCTCAAACTGGGCACAGTCAATTAAGTTCTTGTCTATGGAGGCAGATAAGCAAGTTTCCCCCCCACTGAAAACCTATCAACAATTGTTAATTCCTGGGCCCAATGCTACACCTCATTCTAAGTCTGAGGTGAGAAAAAACTTTTTCACCCAGAGAGTTGTGAATTTATGGAATTCCCTGCCACAGAGTGCAGTGGAGGCCAAGTCACTGGATGGATTTAAGAGAGAGTAAGATAGGACTCTAGGGGCTAGTGGAATCAAGGGATATGGGGACAAGGCAGGCACGGGTTATTGATAGGGGACGATCAGTCATTCAGATTCAGATTCAATTTTAATTGTCATTGTCAGTGTACAGTACAGAGACAACGAAATGCATTAAGTCATGATCACAATGAATGGCGGTGCTGGCTCGAAGGGCCAAATGGCCTCCTCCTGCACCTATTTTTATGTTTCTAAGTCATACTAATGTAAATTTTACAGATTGGCCATAATTTTAATACCCTTTTTTAAATGTTTCTGCCTGTTGAGTATTTTAACATAGCATGAAAATTGTGTTACATTTATGGATCTGGGATATGGTTTTGGCAAATGCCCCGAATATCAGCAAAGTTTTCTTTTTGCCCACATCAAAATTCTTTATTAATTAACAGTCGCTGAGGAGAGGTATTACAACTTTCCTGATGCGCTGGAGGTAAATATATTCAGAGGGAGTCACAGACACACACAATGCAGAGACTATCAAGGATGATCACGCTCCAGTCCAGGGGACTTTTATTTCCAAGTAGATTCTTCTCATTCAGTGTATGGTTCTGAACACCCTTGCTAATGTCATCAAAAGGATGCAAAAAAAGATTTGGATGGTTTAAGTTCTAAAGAGTGGGTGGATAGGCTGCACCTTTTTGTTCCTCTGGGGCATAGAAGGCTGAGGCGTGATCATACGGATGTTTATAGATGCCTGAAGGGCATAGATAAGGTGAATAGCCAGATTCCTTTCCCAAGGTAAGGGGGTATAAACCAAGGTTTAGGGTGAGAGGGGGAAGATTTCTACACCTGAGGGGTAACTTTCTCACACACAGAGGTTGGTAGATATTTGCCTGAGGAAGTAGTAGAGACAGAGTAGTAGAGAATGACAACATTTAGTAGGCATTTGGATGGGTACATGGATAAGAAAGATTTGGAGGGATATGGGCAAAGCACAGGCAAATGGGGCTAGCTCACTTAAGCACCTTGGTTGGCATAGACACGTTGAGTCAAAGTGCATGTTTCTGCACTGTACAGCTCTGATCCTATAATTCTCTTCTGGTACATGGCAATAAATGGGGTGCACTGCAATTATGGTAGTTATAGTTTCATTATAAATCTCTGCCCATTCTTGCTGAGTGCTGGCAGCTCACCAGACATAGTAAAAGAAGGCATGCTTATAGACATGCATATTACGTCACTCAAGGTAGCTATTTGGCCCATGAGGTCCATACCAGCTCCCAGTAGAGCAATCCTGTCAGTCAAGTTCCTCTGTAGTCTGAAACTATTCTCTCTCATGAGGCCAACAATTCTCCTTTTGGTTCCTTTATCACCTGGCGGTGTCACAACATCCGAAGCCTGGATCGCCTCGGCGCAGAGGGAGAATAAGAAAGGAAGAGACAAAGACTTAAGACATTTGCCTTCCATCACAGTGTCTGGTGTCTGGTGAACTCACTGTGGTGGATGTTAAAATTGTGTTTATTGTGTGTTTTTGTCATTTTTTACTATATGTATGACTGCAAGGCAACAGAATTCTGTTCAGGCCGCAAGGTCTGAATGACAATAAAGGTTACTTTGACTTTATCACTCATGTACAAGGGGTAACCTACATTAGCCGCTTAACCTGCATGCATACCTGTGGAATGTAGGAGGAAACTGGAGCACCCAGTGGATACATCTATGGTCCCGGGGGAAACTTGCATCTTCATGCAGGCAGCATCCAAAGTGACCATCACGCTCAGATCCTGGAAGCTGTGAGGCTGCAGTACTGCTGTACCAACTTGACATTTTTGAACACCTATATCGACAGTGATCTTGGGGCCAGGATGATGCTTATTGTGATGCAAAATGTATTGAGCGACAGCCATTTTGCAAAAAAAATGAAATAGTAAATACAGCGCATTCCTAAATTATCTTGTGACTTAAAAATTACAAATACTCAGCCGCAAATTAATTGTATTAAGTAAGCTAATGTAGGAGTTAATGGTACACAGCAAGATCTTTCAAACAGGTTTAAACCCCAAATCATACATTTTTGCAGTGTTCCGTCGTAGGCAGTCCCTCTGGATTGAGATGATGTCCATCAGGCTTGGTTGATTTTCTGATGACTAAGGTACACAATTGTGGATGCACAAGTTCTTTGATGGGTGGGGAGCATCTTATCATTCAGGGACGTGGGGTTTCTAGCCCTATGACTGGTTAATTGGCTTCTGTATATTGTAAATTGTCTTTAGTATGTAGGATAGTGCTAGTGTACAAGGTGTTTGTGGGTCAGCTCAAGCAAGGTGGGCCAAAGGGCCTGTTTCCATGCTGTATGACTTAAAGGCAGGCCGTTTGGATCAACTTGTCCATGTTGACCTAAATGATTTAGTACAACTTACCTGCCAGCGTCTGTCTATGTACTTTCTCTCCAAGATCTCTCTGTTCTACAACATTCCTCACGGCCCTACCATCACTGTGCAAGACTTGCTTTTCCTTGTCTTACCAAAATGCAACACCTTGCATTTTTCTGAATATAATTCTTTCAGCCCAATAGTCCAGTTGACCAAGATCCCATTGTAATCATAATTAACCTACTTCACTGCTCACTCTGCCACTGATTTTAGTGTCGTTTGCAAATTTACTAAGCATGTCACCAACATTAATACCTACTCTGTATGAAAAAAAAAAATCCCTGTGGCTCACCAGTTGATACAATCCTCCAGTCTGAAAAACAACCCTACCCCCTTTCTTACCTATAAGCCAATTCTGAATCCAGTTGGCTAGCTCACCATGGATACCATATGTCCCAACCTCCCAGACCAGTCTACCATGTGTTACCCTGTGAAAGGCATTGCTGAAATCCATGTAGACTATCTCAAATGCAATCTTGTCAATCTTTCTGGACACCTTCTGGTCAATCTTCGAACAACTCAATCAAATTGTCGAGATACAATTCCCCATGCACAAGCACATGCTGATTACCCCCCAATCAGTCCTTCACTTTCCAAATGCATGTGGTTCCTGTCTCTCAGAATCCCCTCCATTTTTAAATTAATCATTAACTTAGAAGAAAAAGTAAGCAAATGAGTCAATCAGAGACTAGTAGACTATTACTACTTGTAGTACTATTACTACTACAAGTATTGGTAGATTACTTTACTAATTTTAATTTTAGGGACACGAGAGGCAAAAAGAACACATAGAACTAATTGAGATATTATCATAAACACAATTGTACCTATGATTAGGTGAAAATAACTTAAGTATGTTGAATGTGAGGCAATTAATGGGTTGTATATTAGAATTGAACTGTATACAATTTAGTTGATAAATTTTGAAACCTAATCGAAACATCATTTTAAAATCTCCCTGTGACATTGGTTTTCCCTTTCAGAAAAGCTACTAATAAAGAGCAGTGCTAATTTTTATGATAATAAATGCAGAAATGATCTGGGTTTTTAAAAAAATATTTCCTTGAAGAGAGAGAATTTTCTGTTAAATGTTATACTTATGGGGGAAGACGAGGTTATTGAAAGATGTAGAACCTTATATTAAAAAAAACCTGATACTTCAGATATCAAACACAAAACCCAAGTCCAGCAGGTAATAACATTTGTGAGTGCTCATTTCAGCTGTTAGCACTTGGCCTCTGAGGTTGAAGAGCTTCAGTAATTGCACTGAGCTTCAGTGGCTCCCCGGTCCTCCCCATTGTAAATGTCTGTGTCTGTGGGTCAAGTTGCCACAGCAACGGTAAACAGAATAACCACTGGGGGTTAAAAACAAGTAACATAACATAAACTCCTACATTATGGGGGTTTTTTTGAGTGAGAGTTTGCACTTATATTTTTGTTTCTTTCTGCCCATCCTTATTTAGGAGCCCATACTTGTTTGGAATCTAATCTGAGTCCCCAAGGAGCAGGCTGCTCTCTCCCTGAGAATACAGTGGCATAAGGGTGAGGGGGGGGGATGACTAGGGAGAGAGGAAATTGCAACCTGATTGGACAGATGGAGCTTAGCTACAGACTTGCTGCCATTGAACTGAATGCTGGGAGGATAGATAGTGTGGGAATTGCACTGTTCAAAAGAAAGGGAATTTGAAAAAGTCACTCTTTTAAAATGGTCACCTCATCTGATGCATTTCAAAATAAAAAGTCATGCAAGGTGTTTGGAGGCTGGAATGTGAAGGAATTCCGCAGACTTTATCACTAATTATTTATTGCGCTGATAGATGTTTTTAGATGAATTGCCTTTCACTTCAGGCACTGTGACTAGCAGATGGTGCCAGTCTCACTGCATTCTTTAAAGCAATTGTCTCTCTTTGGCCCTCCCCTTCTCAATCTGGAGGCTGCTTTTTGTTTTGTCTATTTGAGAAATTGGTGTCTTAACTTGTTTTTGATATAATGGTTATAAGCATCAGTTGATTAAATCACACCCAGTGCATTGACAAAGAATGCTTCGAAAAGACTTTAGAATCCAATTTAAATACTTTATTGAATGTCTGTACTTAACTTTGCTTCTTAAATGATTAAACGTTTTCTCTTGCCTTGTGCCGCTGGATTACATGTTATGATTTAGGATGCGTCACCTTTGTAGAAACATTGTCAGTCGATGAAAGTCAAAGACATAACCATAAATAGCAGTTGAGTCACTGGAAATATTTAGATTTTGAACAGGCAAATCTCCAGCCATAGAAGAAGAAATGATGGGAAAAATGTTTCTCTTTATCTTATTCTCATGATGTTCATTGTTGCTGTCAGAATAATATTTCTAGTTTGCAAAATATCCTTGCTTGAAGGCATATTTAAAGTATTCGTACTGAGATATTCTAGAGAAAAATCCATATCAAACTTGTTTTGACAACGCATCACCTCAAATTGCTTCAATCCAGTCAATTAGAGACTTGTAATTTGCAGAATTTGCCTCCGGTAAGGCATCACTGAAATTAATGTATCAGATACAAGTTTGGGAGATTATATCAATAATTATGATGCATGATTTTTGCTGTTAAAGTAGACACAATTTTAAAAATTTCAAATAACCTGGAAATTTGGGATGAAACGTTCTGTGGAATTGCTTTAATAAAGGTGAATCACCAAAGTGTTAATTTTTCTTTTGCTGTTTGTTTTTTTTTTAAGGTCAAATCAGTGTATCATTGAAGATATTCGGACTGGAAGGAGTGGGGCTTATGGATCTGAAAAACTGCGTGAACTGCTCAAAATATTACCAGAAGCAGAAGAGGTCAATAACTTTTTTTACTGCTCCATAACGAGAACCTATCAGATGATTAATTGTTTTTTGACTATGGGATGGTTCAGGACATGATCAAATTAAACATTCCACTTATCTGGCGCTGCCAAGTCAGGTCTTCATCCTCCTGTCTGAGGAAATCTGAGGAAAGACATTATTGCCATAGAGGGAGTACAGAGAAGGTTCACCAGACTGATTCCTGGGATGTCAGGACTTTCATATGAAGAAAGACTGGATAGACTCGGCTTGTACTCGCTAGAATTTAGAAGATTGAGGGGGGATCTTATAGAAACTTACAAAATTCTTAAGGGGTTGGACAGGCTAGATGCAGGAAGATTGTTCCCGATGTTGGGGAAGTCCAGAACAAGGGGTCACAGTTTAAGGATAAGAGGGAAGTCTTTTAGGACCGAGATGAGAAAATCATTTTTTACACAGAGAGTGGTGAATCTGTGGAATTCTCTGCCACAGAAGGTAGTTGAGGCCAGTTCATTGGCTATATTTAAGAGGGAGTTAGATGTGGCCCTTGTGGCTAATGGGATCAGGGGGTATGGAGAGAAGGCAGGGATGGGATACTGAATTGGATGATCAGCTATGATCATATCGAATGGCAGTGCAGGCTCGAAGGGCCGAATGGCCTACTCCTGCACCTATTTTCAATGTTTCTATCTCTTAAGGGCCTGTCCCACTTAGGCGATTTTTCAGGCGACTGCCGGAGACTGTCAAGTTGCCAGCAGTCGCCTAAAAAACCGGCAACTGGAACGGCGACTGTCAGAGTGGGACACGCACACACACACGCGCACGCACACGCACACGCACACACTCACACACACACACACACACACACACACACACACACACATCGCTTCCTTCAGCAGCCCGTTATGTAGGCAGGTGACAGGGCAAGCGGGGGTAGTGCACACGGTGCAAATCCAAGGTGATACAGACACACACCGCGATGAACAGGAAGGTTGGCGTTGTAATTAAGACAGCTACAGCACGGTAAGTCCTTTAAAAGAGGGGGGGGAGAAGGAGTGGAGACAACATTTAAGAAGCCAGCCAACATTTAAGAAGCCAGCCAACTTTTAAGAAGCCCGAGATACACGGCTGTGAAGCTCGGCGGACATTTAACATTACCGGTCGGTTATCCTTGGTTCTGAAAACTACTGCTTACGTTTTTTTCCCCCAATGAAATTCACCGGTCAACACCGGTCGGCTACAACCTACGAGAACCTTCGACCTCCTGGCAACCCGCTAGGACCTCCTGCCGACCCACCTACGGCACGAGAATTCTCGCTACTCTCCATGGCGGCTTCATTCTGGTCGCCGCTAATTTTTCAACGTTGAAAAATTCACGGCGACCATAATGAGGCCGCGACTAGTTCCCAGAATGCGGGAACTCCTCACGGCCACGAAGGCGACTCCCCGGCAACCACCCACGAACATGTGGCGACCGCATCGTCTCCTGCAGTCGCCTAAACAGTCGCCTCAGTGGGACAGGCCCATTAGAGATCTATACAGTTCATTTTATGTACTATATGTCTTGCTATACCCAACATTCCTTTTGCCCAATGTCTCCATTATATTTATACTCTCTGTGCATCTTCCCACTTGTAATCATAGTTCACAAATTTGTGTGATCGCAAACATACAACAATTATTTGTCTAGCCACTTCAGAATCTGGAGCTCTTGAAAATTGCCTCTGTGCACCTTTTTCTCTACAGACTTAATGGTGCCAGATTTCTGCTGTTCACAGTTCAGAACAGTGGTACTGTATTATTGGTAGGCCCCAGATTTAATCCTGCCCTTGGTTAAAGTCTACGTGGAGTTTATACATTTCTGCCGTGTACTCAGGTTTTCTCCCACATGCCAGAGATGTACTAGTGTGTTGATCGACTGCTGTAAATCACACCGTTGTGCAGATAACTGGAAATATTATCCAAGGGTGGGCCTCTGTGAGAGAAAACCTTTGGGGCTACAGCAAATGGGACAGATGGGATTGTTCAGCAGGGAGCTGGCATGGATCTGATGGGCTGAATGGCTGTCTCCTGTGTCATACTAACTAAGAATATTGAACTCTTGAGCATGGCTGATACAATTAGATCTTGCAAGGAAGGAGGTCATTAGTGAGGTGCCAGAGGGATTGGTTGCTTTCACGTGATTTGCAATTCTGCACAGTCATTATGAAATGTTTGCAGGGAGCACCACCTTGGCCGTGGACTTTAAGCCAAAAGTTCATGCCCCATCTTGGTGGCTACGAAATTTAAACTGAGTTAACTAAATAAGTCCGAAACAATAAGCTGGTGTAATGGTGATTATGAAAATTGTTTAAAACAGCAGTCTTGTTGACTCTTCTCTCTTGTGTCTCGGGCTAATCAGTTGTATCAAAACGCTACCATAAATACGCAAATAATCGAACCGATTAGGGCTCCTGGCATTGATTTGGGCATTTAATATGGAAGGGACAAAACGCACCTGCAGACCGGATTGAGCAAAATTGGAGAGTTAAGGGCCTGTCCCACGAGCAAGCGACCTGCATGCGGCAAGCGCGACCAAACTGGAAGCGGGGGCCGCGCGGAGGTTGAGTGATCCCCGTACAGGGCCGGTCCCACCAACATGCGCCTGCATGCGGCAAGCGCGACCAAACCGGAAGCGGGGGCCGCGCGGAGGTCGAGTGAGTGACGTGAAGTTCGAGCGAAGTCCGCGGGATGTTCGCGCGTGATGTACGGCATCAAGACGCTGCGTACTGCGTCGAGATGCTGCACACGCCCGTCGAGGCGGTGCGTACGGAATTTTTGGACAGTGTCAGTTTTTCGGAGCCCCGCGCGTGAGATGTCGGGACCAGCTCCGCACAACTCGATACGGCTCCGGCGATCGAAGTGGGCCCGCATCCGCGAGGCCGTACGGCTCAAGCGACCACGATAGGTCGCGCTTGCCCCATGCAGTCATGGGACAGGCCCTTTACAGTCCAGACTAATCCATTCATCCTCACAGAAGAACATCTCTCAGGCTGTGCCCAAGCTCCTGGATTTATAATTTATTTACCTTTTCTATATTCCCTTCAACATAACCACACTCGCTTTCTTCCCTACTGAAAATCAGCATGTTACACCTGGTTCTCCATTAGTTGTAAAATCCTTTGATTAGATTGAAAATCGCAGTTTAACATCAAACTACATCACATTAAGTAACAGTACACAATATACATAACATGAAATGCTATCATCCTGACGTCATCTTTCCAATGAACTCCTTTGCAGCGAGATTATACATTAGCTCTATGCACAACACAGCACGGAATTGAAACATTCTATTTCCTCTATCACATCTCAAGATAGTGATCAGGAAACCCATCCCACATGTTCCAAGAATTTGTCCTCGATATTCTAGGTACTTATTTGATTTACGAAACCTCAGGTGTGGAGGTGTATGTAGCAGGCCACGCGTGTGTGAACATGCTCGGAGGCAGAGCTCCAAGCCCTTTATTGACCTATTCACTGGCTACATACATCTATCTGTAGGACAAAGGTCCATAAGCAGCTGCCCCCGGTGCACCACACTGCCCCCCGCTGGTAAAGGTCCGCAGCACCACTCATTCAAATGTGGACCACATCTTCAGAACTATGGACCACTTTGCTTGCTCAGAACTATCTTCTCTTTGTGGAAATGTCTTCTCTCCCAGGGTAGCAAACCAATGGATTCTCTCCCCCCTGTAAGGAGGTGGAGATCAAACAATTAGAATGACTTAAGTTGAAACATATCAGATTGTTAAGGGCTTGGACACACCAGAGGCAGGAAACATGTTCCCGATGTTGGGGGAGTCCAGAACCAGGGGCCACAGATTAAGAATAAGGAGTAAGCCATTTAGAACGGAGACGAGGAAACACTTTTTCTCACAGAGAGTGGTGAGTCTGTGGAATTCTCTGCCTCAGAGGGCGGTGGAGGCAGGTTCTCTGGGTGCTTTCAAGAGAGAGCTAGATAGGGCTCTTAAAAATAGCAGAGGCAGGGGATATGGGGAGAAGGCAGGAACGGGGTACTGATTGGTGATGATCAGCCATGATCACATTGAATGGCGGTGCTGGCTAGAAGGGCCAAATGGCCTACTCCTGCACCTATTGTCTGTTGTCTAAGTTGGAGATGGATACATATATGAAAGATTGAAGAATTGTAGGTTATAGGAACTGGCGTGGAAGACAAGTTGAAGCCAACATAAATCAACAGTGATCATAATGCGTGGTCAGGATAACCTAAAGCCTCTGGATGAATTGAGGAAAAGTTTAAATGTGATCAGGACCTCAGACATGACATAAACCTCTTAAGGCCCTGTCCCACGAGCATGCGACTCCATGTGGCAAGTGTGACCTAACGTGGTCGCTTGAGCCGTACGGCCTCGCGGGGCCGGTCCCACTTTGATCGCCGGAGCCGTATGGAGTTGTGCGGAGCTGGTCCCGACATCGCGCTGGGCTCCGAAAAACTGACCGTATTTAAAAATTCCGCACGGCAACGGCCTGCCGGCCCGCAGCCGCCTCGACGCCCATGTCACTCACTCAACCTCCGCGCGGCTCCCGCTTCTGGTTTGGTCACGCTTGCCGCATGCAGGCGCATGCTGGTGGGACCGGCCCTTTAGGTCGCGCTTGCCGCATGTAGGCGCATGTTCGTGGGACAGGCCCTTTAGTCTACAAGGTAGGAGTGTTGGCTGGTCTTCTATGTACGTCTAAGACCTGGAATACGTACAGTGGGCATCTCAGGACACTGGAAAAATACCACCAATGCTAACAAGAAGGATAAGCTAACACCAACCCCCATAGCCAGGCCAACATTCCCAGCATTAAGGCCCAAAATCAATTCCATTTGCCAGCCCATATTTTTCTCATGCCTGACCACAGATTTCTTGAGTCAGCCATACTATTATGAGCCCTGTCATAGGAGGTCAGAAAAATATTAAATTGCTACTATTTCAATATACGTTCATATCTTTACACAACACATCCTTACTTTTGCTCATTTGGAGTTTGTTTTAAAAACATTGTCCTCCAGGTTATTCTGAACCATAACATCGGGATTCACTTTGACAGCTCAATCCCTTGTTACTTTTCATTGCTTCTCTCCCATGCTGAGCCATCTATCTGCTCGAATGATATCATCCCTTATAAACGATGCTGACCCATGTCCTTAATATTGTTTTTACATTTCCTTTTGAAACGCTGAATGCCCTGGAACATTTAGCTCCTAGCTTTGCTCACACTGTGAATGTTTCTGTAATGGAAACTAGTTATGCTGTTTATTTCAACCATTTTGTTATGGCTGTAGTGTACTTTTAGATATGGCAACTTTATATTTGGCTTTTTAACTTTTCTCCTATTTCAATTATTTTTACCTATTTATTTTGCTTTCTACATTTCAATCTCCCACTTTCACCTTTGTTCCTCTCCCTCCTGTCAGACTACCATCCTCTTGCCAAGCCAGTTTAATCATTCTGGGCTCCTCAAATGTTCCTGGATGAAATTCGAGAAGCAGTTAGGCCTTTATAACAATCCAGAGGTTTCAATCAACATAACCTGATCTTAGATTTGCAAATTTATTTAATTACTTGGATTTAAGTTTACTAGCAGCCATGGTGGGATTTGAACTCCTGCCTCTAGCAGCCGATAGTCAACGCCTCTTATTATTAACCACTTTGCTACCAAACCTAGGCTGCTGTTGTTGACCCTGGTAAATACATATGGACATGGATCTTTTCACACCTGTCTTTTAGCCTAGTTACAGCGTTTCATCTTTATCAATTTTCAGCCCTATTTGTGGCCACTCCTGACATAGAGTTTTCCTTCATAAAAGGACTCCTCGTTTCCCTCTTCCAGCTTGGTAAGTCTTATAGCCCTGTCCCACGGTATGAGTTCATTCCAAGAGCTCTCCCGAGTTTTAAAAAAAAATCAAACTCGTGGTAAGCACGGAGAATGAACGTAGCGGGTACGTCGGAGCTCGGGGACGTCTCTTAGCGGCTCGTAACGCTAACGGCAGGTACTCGGGAAGACTCGCTAACGGCAGGTAAGCACGGGAAGACTGGTGAAGATTTTTCAACATGTTGAAAAATGTCCACGAGAGCCCCGACGAGTGGCCATTACCGTAAATCTCCCGAGTTCGAATCAGGGCAAACCCGGGAGAGCTCTTGGAATGAACTCGTACTGTGGGACAGGGCTTTAAGTGGGCATGTTTAACCTGCCTATGTTGAGTGAATTGTCTGTGAATCCTTTATCTCCAGCCAGGTGTTCTATAACTCTATCTTGTTTTAAAACTCTATGCTTTGACATACGGACGTTTTAACGCACATTTCTGCTTCCTAAATTGATTTATGTCTATTTCATTTTGTGTGTCACATCCTGACACAATCCGCCCTCAGTTGCTGAATTGGTGTTTGTTTTGTAACCACCGTCTTCCAGGTTATCCTGCACCATAACATTCAGATATACTTTTACAGATTGTGATCGTTCATTGTTTCCATTCCTTCTCTCCCTTTAGTATTCATAAAGATATTGGTACTGCCCTTATTCACATGAAATTTGTACCACCTGTAGAATGCTTCCTGCCTCAGAACTTCCCCCGGGGTTTGGGGAATGTAAAGCATTTGCCTCGATGCCACAATGATTCATTCTACAATGATCGTCAAATTGAAGGTGACCTTTGAAGGAGCTAACCAAACAAACGTCAGAGCAGTGTTACCCAAACCTTGTCATCTAGAAATGACGATCATTAAGAACTTTGTAGTTAGCATTCAAAACTTCATGCATTTCTCCATGAAGAACATGCAAAAAAATCCCCAGTTGAAGTACTATACTCATTAGAGGAAAAGGAAAGAAATCATAACACTACCGAAGCATTTATTAATTCAATAGTTACTTTATTGTGACATATACCTATATATACAATGAAATATTTTGTTTTGCACGCAGCCTAGTAAAATCATAAGCACAATCATACGTTAATGAAAGAGTGCCAAGATTATAGTTGTAAAAAGAATAGTCAATTTATTCGGAGGCTGTACACAATGAGATCATCTTATACCTTTTAAGTATCGTATTTTAAAAGTATCGTGTCCCATCTTGTATTCTTATGCTTGCCACTGGAGGCCTTCTTAAGTGTCCTAGTGCCTACTTTGAAACGTTTACATAGTACAGTTCAAGTGTCAGCAGCATTTGACATGGATGACTACTAATATTCTGAAGGGGAAGTTCAAATATCCTTGTGGAACTTTCAAAAGACTCCCAGAGCCAAAGAGCATGGAAACATTCCTTGAGACCCACGGTGTCCAATCATCCCCATCAAGAGCCTTCCGTGCCATATTGTTACAAGTGCACAACTAAATACTTCATTGCTGTTGTAGCATTGTAATGTCCCTGTCCCACTTAGGAAACCTGAACGGAAACCTCTGGAGACTTTGCGCCCCACCCAAGGTTTCCGTGCGGTTCCCGGAGGTTGCAGGTGGCTTCCGGAGGTTGCAGGTAGGGAGACTGACATAAACCTCCGGGAACCGCACGGAAAACCTTGGGTGGGGAACAAAGTCCCCAGAGGTTTCCGTTCAGGTTTCCCAAGTGGGACAAGGGCAAACTTCCTCTGTCAGTGTGCTCCAGATTCCAACTGCTCGCTGAGCGAAATGTTTTTTTTAATCCAATCTCCACTAAGCCATTTGCCTTAAATTTATTTTCTCTGGTTATAAACCTCTCGGCTAACAGGAAACGTCTTTCACCACCTCACCTATCTATGCCCCTAATACTAATACTTGAAATTGGAGAATTCAAAGTTCACATTGTTGGGTTGTTGGGTACCCAAGCGGAATAAACAATGCTATTCTTCCCGTTTGTGTGTGGCCATGGAGGAGGCCCAGGACAGGAAGGTCGGTATGGGAATGGGAAGGGAAGTTAAAATGGGAGATTTAGCAGGCCTTGGTTGTAGAGTGCAAGTGATCAGTGAAATGGTCGCCTGTACCCTCTAGTTTACACCTGCCACCCGGGTTCTCAATGCGCACTGATTTCTCCCACTGACCCCTACCACCCTAGTCACCCTGCTCCTATCAATCCACACACTCATCTCCCATCCCCGAGTTCCCCATTTTTGTTCCTCTCCCTGTCTCCTTCCGCCCATATACCTCCCTCTGGTTTTACAGTTCACTCCTGTTCTATTTTATCCGTATCTGGCTCCCTTTTGTCTTCTTTTCACTTCTTGCCGTTGTCACTTACTCCACCCATCTCCCAACCAACACCCCCCCCCCCCCCCCTCAGTATCCACCAATCAGTTGCCAGGTTTTGCCCCACTCCCTTTTCTCTATCTCCCCTCTACTCCATCAGTCTGAAGGAGGATCACAACGCAAAACATCGTCCGTCCATTCCCCTCCACAGATACTGCCTGACCTGTTGAGTTTCTCTAGTGCCTCATTTCTGCTCCAGATTCCAGCATCTGGACCTTCCTGTCTCTGCTGTTCAATGTAATTGCCCATACAGTTAACTCTAGAATATATGCAATGTTGGTCTCGGAGATGAAACATTGATTCACGTTACGCCCCTCCCTTGTCATCTCTTGTTTCGCAGAGAGCTGAAGAGGACTAGTTCCTTGAAAGGTTCAGCGTATGGAAATACTTGATTACACAGTTGGGGACTAATTTGAAATATTCATTCTGGATATCATACACAATCTCGTAAACGGGCTGTAACTGGTCAGCTTGACAAAGGCTGATAAAGCTCAACAGCTGGCAGTAGAACATGAGTTTTTTTCCTATGATGTGCAAAGTGGTTACAAAGGAAGTGTGATGGTCCACCCCTTCAATCTGATAAGAGGTTTTTAATTGAGGGCTGGAATAAGCTATCTCCACATTTATAACACCCTTCTATTAAGATATGCTTTCTGAATAGCCTATATTTAGTTTAGTTTACTTTAGATACAGAATGGAAACAGGCCCTTCAGCCCACCGATTCCATGCTGACCATCGATCATCTGTTCAAGATAGACACAAAATGCTGGAATAACTCAGTGGGGGGAGGCACCATTTCTGGAGAAAAGGAATGGGTGACGTTTCGGGTCGAGACCCTTCTTCAAACAGGGAATCGGGGAAGGGGGAGACACCCGAGATATGAGGATGAGGATCAAGAGAAATGTAGAGTAGATCATTGTTAGCTAGGGGAAGTTGACAACGAAGCGTGCAGAGATAAAATATAATCAGGAGGAGAGTCAGACTGGTCGGAGAACTGGGATGGAGGACGGATGGATAGAGGGGATTAAACGCAAGGATTATTTGAAGTTAGAGAAGCCAATATTCATACCACTGGGCTAAACTGCCCAAGAGAAATATGAGGTGCTGTTCCTCCAATTTGCATTGGGCCTCACTCTTAATAGTGGAGGAGGCCCAGGACAGAAAGGTCAGAGTGGGAATGGGAGAGGGAGTTAAAGTGTTTAGCAACTGGGAGATCATGTAGGTTTAGGCAGACTGAGTGGAGGTGTTCAGAGAAACGATTGCTGACCCCTGCACTTGGTCTCGCCGATATATAGGAGTCCACATCTGGAACAGCGGATACAGTAGATGAGGTTGGAGGAAGTGCAAGTGAACCTCTGCCTCACCTGAAAGGACTGTTGGGATTCTTGGACGGAGTCATGCAGGAGGTGTTGCATCTTCTGTGGTTGCAGGGGAAAGTACCCAGGGAGGGGGTGGTTTGGGTGTGAAGGGATGAGTTAACCAGGGAGTTGCGGAGGGAACAGTCTCCGTGGAAATGGATGGGGATGGGAAGATATGGCTAGTGGCCGAATCCCGTTGGAGGTGAGGAAAAAATGTCAGAGGATTATGTGTGTATGTGTTTAAAGATAAGGGGGAAATCTTTTAGGACCGAGATGAGAAAAACATTTTTCACACAGAGAGTGGTGAATCTGTGGAATTCTCTGAAGATAGTTGAGGCCACAGTTCATTGGCTATATTTAAGAGGGAGTTAGATGTGGTCCTTGTGGCTAAAGGGATCAGGGGTTATAGAGAGAAGGCAGGTACGGGATACTGAGTTGGATGATCAGCCATGATCATATTGAATGGCGGTGCAGGCTCGAAGGGCCGAATGACCTACTCCTGCACCTATTTTCTATGTTTCTATTTGACGGCTGATGGGGTGAAAGGTGAGGACTAGGGGGACTCTGTCCCTGTTGCAACTGGAGGGGGGGGAATGGGGAGCAAGAGCGGAGTTGCAGGATATCGAGGAGATCCTTGTGAAGATCTCATCTATGATGGAAGAGGGGAACCTCCCGTTCCCTGAAGAATGAGAACGTCTCAGATGTCCAGGTGTGGAACACCTCATCTTGGGCGCAGATGCAGCACAGACGTAGGAATTGGGAGTAGGGGATAGAGTCTTTGCAGGAGGCAGGGTGGGGAAAAGTGTAGTCTAGATAGCTGTGGGAGTCAGTGGGTACACAATAGATATCAGCTGATGGTCCATCTCCTGTGATGGAGACGGTGAGATCAAGAAACGGTAGGGAGATGTCGGAGGTGGTTGAAATGAATTTTAACGCAGGATGAAAATGAGTAATGAAGTTAACCGATTCCGTGAGTTCTGCATGGGTGCAGGAGGTAGCCTCGATGTCACCAATCTAGCTCTATTTTATCCCACTTTCTTATCTACTCCCTACACACTAAAAGTAATTTACAGAAGTCAATTAACCTACAAACCTGCACGTCTTTGGGATGTGGGGGAAAAACTGGAGCACTCGGTATAAACCCACACGGTCACAGGAAGAACATGCAGAGTCCACACAGACAGCACCTGAGGACAGGATCAAACCTGGGTCTCTAGCCATCACCTATCCATATTCTTGGCAGATGCTGCCGGACACACTGAATGACTCCAGCACTTTGTGTCTTCCCTTCTAAAATTGCTATGAGTTTGCTAAAACCTGACTAGCCTTTTACAAATCCATGCTGTCTTTTTGGTCTGCTATACACGTACGCAATCACTTTGATCTTATTTATGACTTAGTAAATGCCCGGCAGTGATTGATACAGAAACTGATCCTTTGTTTCCCAGTTTCTCAGCTTTCGTAATTAGATAGATAGATAGATAGCCTTTTATTGTCATTCAGACCGAAGTCTGAACGAAATTGCAGCAGTCATACATATAATACCATACAATAAAACAACAATAAACACATATTTTAACATCCACCACAGTGAGTCCACCCAGCATCTCCTCACTGTGATGGAGGCAAAAGTCTTAGGTCTGCAGTCTCTTCCCTCCTCTTCTCCCTCTGCGCTGGGGCGATACCCCCCCCCCCCCCCCCGGGCGATGTTAAGAACAGTCCTGCGGCTCAAACACCGCGGCCCGGGGTGGTTGAAGCTGCCGCCCACCAGTCCTGCAGACGCAGCTGCTGGCCCGCGGCCGAACCCCGGACTCAGGCCACCACCGCCAGAACACCGTCCCAGCCCAGGCATTAAGAGTGATAGGAAGAATTTTATAATTTACAAAAAGATTCCTGAATTAAGTGAACTGAAAAATGACTGCTCATATATTTACTGTTCTCACCCAATTTTTTTAATATCCCTGTGACACAAGGCAACTGGTTCTGTTAATCTTTCCATTACTCTCACCCTGCTTAATTTTTTTTACATCTCTGCATTAAACTCAATATTGTTTTTCTCGTAATTTTCTGTCATGTTTCCATTACTATATATTGAGATATTAAAAGATTATTTCATGTAGCCACCATTTTATTTATTGTAATACCACAGTTAGTCATTTTCAAGAGACCCAGGTTGGTCCTGCCTGCTGTTACATCGGTTGTCTTCACCCCAAATTAACAGTAAAACATGTATATTAATATAAATGGGCAAATATAAAATTATAAAAGGACTGGACAAGCTAGATGCAGGAAAAATGTTCCCAATGTTGGGCGAGTCCAGAACCAGGGGCCACAGTCTTAGAATAAAGGGGAGGCCATTTAAGACTGAGGTGAGAAAAACCTTTTTCACCCAGAGAGTTGTGAATTTGTGGAATTCCCTGCCACAGGGGGCAGTGGAGGCCAAGTCACTGGATGGATTTAGGAGAGAGTTAGATAGAGCTCTAGTGGCCAGTGGATTCAAGGGATATGGGGAGAAGGCAGGCACGGGTTATTGATAGGGGACGGTCAGCCATGATCACAATGAATGGCGGTGCTGGCTCGAAGGGCCGAATGGCCTCCTCCTGCACCTATTTTCTATGTAATGATTTGTTTATTCTCCTTTGTAAACTCAAGCAAAAATGAGGCACTAATTCAATGATATTTCCCTAAAGGTAAAAAAATTACAAGCCTTCAAAGATGATGTGAACAAACTGTCACTGGCAGATTCCTTCATGATCCTATTGATACAAGTCCCAAGGTAAGGAAGCAATGTCATGCACCTTCTACGTACTAATAAAATATACCCATTTTTGATCTTTTGTTTTTGAACAATTTTTGTTGGTTTGCAGCTATGCTCTTCGGATGGAAGCCATGATCCTTAAAGAAGAGTTTACACCTGCCTGCTTCACATTACACAAGGAAATGGATACAATGCAGACAGCCACTAAAGGTAATGGATATGATTCATTACATAAGTTCAAGATTCAAGATTCAAGATTCAATTTATTTGTCATTTGGACCCCTTGAGGTCCAAACGAAATGTCGTTTCTGCAGCCATACATTGCAAACACATAGACCCAAGACACAACATAATTTACATAAACATCCATCACATCGCTGTGATGGAAGGCCAAAAAAACTTATCTCTCCACTGCACTCTCTCCCCCCCCCCCCGATGTCAGAGTCAATGTCAAAGCCCCCGCTGGCGATGGCGATTGTCCCGCGGCCATTAAAGCCACGCCGGGTGGTGCGAGGTCGCACACCGGGTCTTGATGTTGGAGCCCCTGGTGAGGTGCTGTGTGCTGTGAGGCCCCGCTCAAAGAACTCTTCGACCCCGCAACTCGGGCGGGAGAAGTCGCCGTTGCGAGAGCCCTGAAAAGCGGTCTCCCTCCAGGGACCCGCGGGCTCCCGGTGCCGCCGTCCGCCAGACCCGCAGTTGCAGCCTCCGAATCTCCGGAGGTCGGGCCGCAGCAGCAGCAGCGCTCCACCACCGCTCCACCCGCTCTGGACTCGGCCAGCTCCGCGACGGTGAGGTGAGTCGTCGGCGCCAGAGTCCCCGGTCTTCTCCTGTTGGAGGCCGCTCCTCATTGCAGCCCCAACGACAACGGAGACCCGATAAAGAAAAGGTCGTGTCTCCCGTGCAGGGAGAGATTTAAAAGTTACCCCCTCCCTCCCACCCCACCCCCACCCCCCCCCCACACACACACCCCCAACAAAAAATAACAAAAACTACATCGAAACATAGGCAAAAAATAATAAAAACGCAGACGGGCTGCAGAGGCCGCTGCTGACGAGAGTCGCGCCGCCTACCGGCTACCGTACATGCCAACTTGGGGCTGTAAAATGGCTGTATATTTCTGCTGGGTGGCTGATGAACTAAGAAGAGGACACAGAAAGGCTGTAGAGGTATATAGACATGTATGGTGAAATGTCAAAGGACATGGCCCAGGAAAAATTGTTAAAGTCATACATTTGATTTTTTAAATGGAAAGATAAAGTGTGTAAAAAAAAAAAGAAAGATGATGGTGTTCAGAGGGACCTGGGTATTCCTGTATGCAAAGTTAAGGTGCAGCAATTAGGATGTCAAATAGTATCGTTCTTGGCCTTTGTTGTAAAAGGATTTGAGTATAAGAGCAGAACTATCCGGATCCAATTATATAGAGCACTTGTGTTAACGCATCTGAAATACACTGTGCAGGTCTAGACTTCCTATGAGAGGACTGCTGTAAAACATCACCAGATTTATTCCTGGGGTGACAGGTTTGTTCAATTCAGATTCAGATTCAAACTTTATTGTCATTGTGTAGTGTACAGTACAGAGACAACGAAATGCAGTTGCATCTCCCCCAGAAGAGCGAACATAGAATAATGAGCAATCAATATATATACGTACATACAGTCGTAGTAGTGCAATTTCTCTGGGGGAAGGAGTGTTGGGGGGGGGGGGGGGGGGGGGGGGTGATTGGCAGTCACCGAGGTGAAGAGTTAAGTAATGTAACAGCCGCAGGAAAGAAGCTGTTCCTGGACCTGCTGGACCGGCAACGGAGAGACCTGTAGCGCCTCCCGGATGGTAGGAGGGTAAACAGACTGTGGCTGGGGTGAGAGCAGTCCTTGGCGATGATGAGCGGCCTTCGCAGACAGCGCTTGCTTTGGACAGACTCAATGGAGGGGAGTGAGGAACCGGTGATGCGTTGGGCAATTTTCACCACCCTCTGCAGTGCAGAGTTAGGTAGAGTGGTCCCAAACGCTGAGAGATGGAACAATCAGAGTGCATAAAAAATACAGAGGGCTTGACAGAGAAGATGGAGCTTAAGTATCTAAAATCAGAGGTTACATGTTCAAAGCAAAGGGATATCCGTTTAAGACTGAGATGAGAAGAAATTTCTTCAACCAGAATCTTTGAATGTCTTGGCCGTACAGGTCAATAGAAGCTCATCTGATGGGTATATTCAAGGCAGATCAATAGAATTGTAGATGTTAAGGGAATAAAAGGACGCAGGAGAATAGCACTGAGAAACAATCAGAAATGATCTTATTGATGGCAGGCTGGGTACCCCTATTACTAATGTTCTTACATGGCACATTACATTTGATCCATTGTATGGTAGAGGCTTGGATCCACATTAGCCTACACATTCAAACCCGTCTTCTTTTCCTGGGCAATATTTCCTGTGGTTATCGATTCTGTCTGTGATTCATTGGTTCTCACTAAAACGTGTATGTGAGAGAGGATGTGTATGTATTTGTGTGTGTGTGACAGAGAGTGAGTGTGTGTGTAAGTATGAATGCATTTCTGAACGATTTCTCCCACTGAGCTGTATTGATCACATTGATATTTTAGACGGCCATCAATCACAGTATTACAAGGGTGAGGACAGCTGTACAGCACCACAACCTTTAGGCATTCATTTGAGTTACAATCACATTCATTCACACTCACACGTAAACTTTCCACACTTATGCCCCTGTCCCACTTAGGAAACCTGAACGGAAACCTCTGGAGACTTTGTGCCCCACCCAAGGTTTCCGTGCGGTTCCCGGAGGTTTTTGTCAGTCTCCCTACCTGCTTCCACTACCTGCAACCTCCAGCAACCACCTGCAACCTCCGGGAACCGCACGGAAACCTTGGGTGGGGCGCAAAGTCTCCAGAGGTTTCCATTCAGGTTTCCTAAGTGGGACAGGGGCATTACCCACATCGGTCTTCCTTCCGATACTCTTCGTGAGACACAGCCCACAGGTACCTAGTCGAAGACTTGAACCTTCGACAGCCCATTGGCGGGGGTTCCAAACCTCCTGTCGCAATTGCTATTCCCTTTCCTGGTGCCGCGATTGCCCCCTAAAGTGACCAATGTGATGGCGTACTTCAACTAGTCTACACAGGAAGAAATCTCCGTTCCAGCGAAAGTTCAGTCCGATTGCTCAAATATGAGCTGTCGCGGACTCGGGTCTGACCTGTCATCGGGGCTCAATTTCGGTCTCGCGTATAGTGAAGCTAAAACCCCTGTCCCACGGTACGAGTTCATTCCAAGAGCTCTCCCGAGTTTGCCCTGATTCGAACTCGGAGATTGACGGTAATGGCCACTCCTCGGTACTCGGGGCTCTCGTGGACATTTTTCAACCTGTTGAAAAATCTTCACCAGTCTTCCCGTGCTTACCTGCCGTTAGCGAGTCTTCCTGAGTACCTGCCGGCAGCGTTATGAGCCGCTAAGAGACGTCCCCGAGCTCCAACGTACCCGCTACGTTCATTCTCCGTGCTTACCACGAGTTTGATTTTTTTCTTAACTCGGGAGAGCTCTTGGAATGAACTCGCACCGTGGGACAGGGCTATTAAGGTGAGTCATCTCAACGGAACCTCCAAGAAGCTGTGGTCGCCGATCAACTGAACTCTGACAGAATCACACATACATAATGTTCACTTAAGGAAGGTACCACAATGCCCAAGTATCAAACCCCACAAAGAAATGTAGGTGAAGGAAGCTGAACACTGGGTATTTATTCAGGGTTTGGGTCCAAAGTTGTTGAATAAGAAATAAGTTTATTTGCATGTAAAGTTCTAAATATGATGTGGAATGTCACATGTTGCGTTTCCTGCTCTTTTTTTTAGCTCCCATTAAACTTTGAACCTTTTGTTAACATTTTGCAGAACTGATGGCCTGTGAAGAACTTCATGCAGTTTTACATTTGGTTCTACAGGCGGGCAACATCATGAATGCTGTAAGTGATCTGTGCTGTTCATTTTGATACCACAAAGCTTCTGTGTATCTTTCTTCTCTATTGATGGTTTTCTTCTCCTTTCTCTCCAGGGAGGTTATGCAGGAAATGCTGTGGGGTTCAAGCTATCTTCATTGTTGAAACTAGCAGACACAAAGGCAAACAAGCCAGGAATGAACTTGCTGCATTTTGTCGTTCTGGTTAGTATTTGGATATTTTCCCCATATTTATTCTTCCCAATATTACCTAAAGCACGGCAGGTACTTTAGAACTTTGACCGCCGGCCTGCGGCCTACACCAGCCTGAAGCCGCGGTCTCTGGTTGGGAAGAGCCGATCCTGGACTCACCTTGACTTTGACTTTGTCCCTTACCATCTGGACGCCCGCAGCAACGGCGGTGGAGGGTGGAGGTCCCAACCACGGGGGAAAATGGAGGAGGACTAGCCAGGTTCTGTGCCTTCCACCACAGTGATGAATGCTGTGGTGGATGTTTGTGTAAAATTTTTATTGTGGTTGTGTGTTCTTTATTACTGTACCGCTGCTGGCAACCCAAATTCCACCGACCCTGGTTGTGTGGCAATTAAATTCTATCTATCTATCTATCTATCTATCTATCTATCTATCTATCTATCTATCTATCTATCTATCTATCTATCTATCTATCTATCTATCTCTCTATCTCTCTATCTCTCTCTCTCTCTATCTATCTATCTATCTCTCTCTCTATCTATCTCTCTCTATCTATCTATCTATCTATCTATCTATCTATCTATCTATCTATCTATCTATCTATCTATCTATCTATCTATCTATCTATCAATGATTTCAACAGTCATTTATAGATTTAATTCTAACAGACGAGCGAATAGATTCCTATTTTTCGTAGGTTCATTGTTTTCTGGAATTGGTTCAAGAATAGATAATTTTCCATTAGAAAATAGGAATTACTGAAAATTCATGGCTGATAGAATGCATTCCCATCTCCAGAAGATTTGTATTCACTTTTCTGTCAGCACATATGAATAGCTAATTGCAAATAACAATAGTTCTTTGACTCCCATAGAAGATGAGATGTCATTTTAATTGTGTGTTTTACATTCAACAATTGTAGCAGTTGTAGCAGTAACAATTATTGTGTTTTTTTTCCAACCAGGAAGCACAAAAAAAGGATGCAACTCTTTCAACTTTTCCCGAAAAGCTGAAACATGTTCAGGCAGCAGCCAGGTAATACAAGAGTGTTTGTTGTCTTTATATCATCTCCTTTCTCCCCTCCCCACTTCTCACGCACCAAAAATAGACGTCGGAAAACAAAGATGGCAGCAGCAGTAGGGAATGATCATCAAATTATAAATATGTCCCAAATATATTCTGAAGAATCCAGAATTTTTTTTTTTCTGCAAACAGATTTTGGAAGATGCGCCTTTTTGTTTTGGTTCAGGCGCACTTTACAGAGTTTCCCACCTGCAGCTGAGTTTACTGAAATGTTTGTATTTGTCACATCTTTTTGTTTCCATCACGTACCTGCAGTCTACTATCTAAACATTCGTGTTCCTGAGCTTTGTTATTACCTGAATGTCTGTGCTGGAAAACTGCAGGTTCAGATCTGAGCAACTTTAGTGCAGGATAAACTCTTCAGCATTGTTAACAAATTCACTTTGTGAAGTCTGGCCAAGAAAGTACATGTTCATTCAATCCCTGATATGTTCACTGAGTCATGAACAAGATGTGTCGAGTCATGAGCAAGAGAAGTTAACATGCTAGATATTTCAATTTTACAATGCGGAGATGTTGCATTTCAATTCCAGAATCTTAACTTATTTTATACTAGAGCAAGTGGGACCCCAACGCTGGTGGGGGGGGAGGGGGGGAGAGGCACGGTGTCTCAGGGGAGACTTAAGTAGACCACAACATTGCGGTTGACTCCTCACCGCCCTTCTGCTGTAAAAACAGAGTTAACTACGCTAGCTAAATACTAAAGGATCGACCTGCCCGTTTGGATCTGTGGAGGTAGTCAACAAGTGATAATCCTACTTTTGTTCTCATCAGTCTACCGGTTGCGGGACCATCTATGTATGATGGCAAGAATGGCCATTGCATAGGTGTTGTAGAGACTAAAGGGCCTGTCCCACTTGTGTGTCCTTGGCACGCAAATTACGCGACCTTCATGGTCGCGTTGAGGCACACGGGCATCGTGTGGCCGCGCGGGGCCGGTCCCACTGAGAAGCGCGGAGGGGTATGTAGTTGTGAGCGACATCGCGCGGGGCTCCGAAATTTTTGTAGCGAACAAAATCTTCGCGCGCCAACGGCCTGTCGCGGAACTGACGGCCAAAGTGGGACAGGCCCAAGACAACGCAACGTCTCACCTCCAACAGCAGCAGAAGCAGGCAAACGATCGCCGAACTCGGCCTGGGGCTCACGGCCGTTGCGGTCCGGATCCGCCCCCACTTCTACTCCCAGAGCGAGGCCAAGAAAATTGAAGATGGACACAAAATGCAGGAGTAACTCAGCGGGACCGGCAGCATCTCTGGAGAGAAACAATGGGTGACGTTTCGGGTCAAGACCCTTCTTTCAGACTGAAGAAGAGTCTCGACACGAAACGTCACCCACTCCACTGGGAGGGCTGCCTCTCTTGAAAGGATTGTTGGTGTTCTTAGATGGTAGGAATGGAACTGGCAGAAGGAGTAGTGCTGCTCCTCATGCAGTTTCCTAGTTCAGCCAAAGGGACTTTGACCCAGATGGCTACCTTCCTATTCCTTTCTGCAGATTAACCCATAACATGTAATTTTCAGTTAACCATCTCTTTGTTTATGTTTACTAATGTGGTGCAAGTGGATAATATCCTAAAAATGAAGATCACTAAAATGTTAGCTTTTCCTTATTGTTATACTGTAATGGATGCTGAATTTATAATCTATCGTTGTTTAGGATCCACAGTGGGGCTGCAAAAAGCAAAAATGGAAACAAGTTAGTATCCTTGCAAGATAAGCTGGTCATAGGAAAACCTTGTCTACAAGGACTGGTGACTAATTAGCAGTATTAATTTGCCAACATTTAAATAAGCGAAAACAGCATCAAAATTAGGTTTGGATACTTGATGGAAGTATAAGGGGTCGGCCATTTAGGACTGAGATGAGGAAAAACTTCTTCACCCACAGAGTTGTGAATCTGTGGAATTCCCCGCCACAGAAGGCAGGGGAGGCCAATTCATTGGATGTTTTCAAGAGAGAGTTAGATTTAGCTCTTAGGGCTGAGAGAATCGTGGGATATGGGGAAAAAAGCAGGAACGGGGTATTGATTTTAGATGATCAGCTATGATCATATTGAATGGCGGTGCAGGCTCGAAGGGCCGAATGGCCTACTCCTGCACCTATTTTTCTATGTTTCTATGCTGTCTGACGCGTCCAGTATTTTCTGTTTATCTTTCATATTTACAGCATCTACAAATTTTTTTTGTTTTGATGGTCTGTATCCTCATATCCCTGTATATCCCATGCTCCATCATTACTATCCAGGGAATGTATTCTTGGTTCAATGAGAAGTGTAGCAGGGCAGGCCCAGAGCAGTCTAGGGATACCTAAATATAAGACCCCAACCCGACAAAGTTGAAGTCGGCCAATGCCTGTGTTAAATAGCACAAGTAACATGCTGTAGGGCAAAGTGACTTCATTAGCGATGGGTCACGTCAAAGCTCTGCAGTCATTCAAGTAGTGAAGAAGAAGGGTCTCGACCTGAAACATCACCCAGTCCTTCTCTCCGGAGATGCTTCCTGTCTCGCTGAGTTACTCCAGCATTTTGTGTCTGTAGTTCCTTCCTATACAGTAACTATCAGCCAATCTACTCTCAGACATCAGCAAGACAATGGAAGGTATCATTGGCACTTGCTCACCAGTTTCCTACATAATACGACATAAATACCGAGGCAACAGTAGGAGCCCACACCTTATATATCCTGTAGAGCAGTGGTTCCCAACGTGGGGCGTACGCCCCACAGGGGGTCAATTGAGCGCGACTGAGGAGGTCTGGGTCCAAATTTTCAATTTTTATTTTTTTGGATTTTCCATCAGTTTTATGTAGTTTATGTTTCAGATGTTATTTTGAGTAAATAACTTTTTTTGGGGGTAAAAAAGGTCTTTATTGTGTAGTTATTTTTTGAAGCTTGTAGGAAGCTTGTAGCCCTTGCAGGAAGATTGTTCCCGATGTTAGGGAAGTCCAGGACAAGGGGTCACAGCTTAAGGATAAGGGGGAAATCCTTTAAAACCGAGATGAGAAGAACGTTTTTTCACGCAGAGAGTGGTGAATCTCTGGAACTCTCTGCCACAGAGGGTAGTTGAGGCCAGTTCATTGGCTATATTTAAGAGGGAGTTAGATGTGGCCCTTGTGGCTAAGGGGATCAGGGGGTATGGAGAGAAGGCAGGTACGGGATACTGAGTTGGATGATCAGCCATGATCATATTGAATGGCGGTGCAGGCTCGAAGGCCGAATGGCCTACTCCTGCACCTAATTTCTATGTTTCTATGTTTCTTGTTTAAACCAAGGTATTGGCGTTTTAAGCTTCTTCAGCTGAAACGGAGTTCACTTTTTAAATGATAAGAATTATATATCACTATATGGGGAGGGGGCCATCAGGATTTTAGAGGTGATTAGGTGGGGCATGGCCAATAAAAGGTCGGGAACCACTGCTGTAGAGTGTGACGCACCTGTGAACTCCCATCTACCAGGTGTTAGTCAGGAGTTTAATAGAATACACTCCACTCGCCTGGATGTATGCAACCCCAGCAGTACTGATGATGCTCAACACCATTTAGAGCAAAGCAGTTCACTTGATTGTGGGGGGAGTGGGTAGAAAGCTGGAAGAGAGGAGGGGCAGGACAATATGTGGCAGGTAATAAATAGGTGAACACAGACAAAGGGGGGGGGGTGTTTGATAGGCAGATGGTTTGAGAAAGGCAACAGATCTGCCTATCATCCCCTCATGCCTATGTTCCCTTATTATCTGCCACACGTTGTCCCACCCCTCCTCTCTTCCAGCTTTCTCTTTCCCACTCCTACCAGGAAGAAGGATCCTGACCCGAAATGCCACTTGTCCATTTTCTCCAGGGAGGCTGCTTGACCTGGTGTGCTGGCCTTTTGGTGTGCTGGCCTTTATAAATCAGAGCATTGAGTATAGAAGTTGGGATGTAATGTTAAAATTGTATAAGGCATTGGTGAGGCCAATTCTGGAGTATGGTGTACAATTTTGGTCGCCTAAGTATAGGAAGGATGTCAACAAAATAGAGAGAGTACAGAGGAGATTTACTAGAATGTTGCCTGGGTTTCAGCAACTAAGTTACAGAGATAGGTTGAACAAGTTAGGGACTTGATAGAGGTTTTTAAAATGATGAGAGGGATAGACAGAGTTGACGTGGAAAAGCTTTTCCCACTGAGAGTAGGGAAGATTCAAACAAGGGGACATGACATGAGAATTAAGGGACTGAAGTTTAGGGGTAACATGAGGGGGATCTTCTTTACTCAGAGAGTGGTAGCTGTGTGGAATGAGCTTCCAGTGAAGGTGGTGGAGGCAGGTTCGTTTTTATCATTTAAAAATAAATTGGATAGTTATATGGATGGGAAGGGAATGGAGGGTTATGGTCTGAGCGCAGGTATATGGAACTAGGGGAGATTATGTGTTCGGCACGGACTAGAAGGGTCGAGATGGCATGTTTCCGTGCTGTAATTGTTATATGGTTATATGACCTGCTGAGTTACACCTGCATTTAGTGTTTTGTTTTTTTTTGTAAACCAGCACCTGCAGTTCCTTGTTCAAGAAGGAACTGCAGATGCTGGAAGATCGAAGGTACATAAAATTGCTGGAGAAACTCAGCGGGTGCAGCAGCGTCTATGGAGCAAAGGAAATAGGCGACGTTTCGGGCTGAAACCCTTCTTCAGACTGACTGAAGAAGGGTCGCCCGAAACGTATTTCCTTTGCTCCATAGATGCTGCTGCACCCGCTGAGTTTCTCCAGTAATTTTGTGTACCTGCAGTTCCCTGTTTCTATCACCTGGAGGTTAGTCTCCAAAGTGCACATCATTCTGACGTGGGAATATATCACTGCTCTTATACCAAAGTCTAAAACTTGGGCCTTACAACATAACCCTTTGCAGCATGACAGCACCAGTTCACAAAGGCAACTCATGTTCCAAAACGTACATTTAAAAAAAAACTGGACAACTAAAAATGAGATAGACCATAGAAATGAAAACCATTCCTTGGCTGATAAATAATATTCATGAGTAAATTTGACTAAGAATTAAATAGTGGGAAATTGAGATTGTATCATTGTCAAAAAGGTGAATATGTTTGCCATTGGAGAGCTTGGTGACATAATATGCGCATTACATTTCAGAAAGTATGGTAGATATGCCTGGAATCAATAGCAACCTATGGGGTTTCAATCTAATATTCTTCCCATAATTGTGATATTTCTATTTTCCAGCCTGCTTTGACATTTAACCATACAATATTTCCAGAGTCCAGTAATTTCAGGATAACTAATTTAATTTATTACAGTATACTTTAAATTATATAAACACTTAATAGTATGTCAAATATCCTCATACTGTGTGATCCATTAATCTGTGTAGTCATTGGGAAGAAGGTTACACAAAAAGAAAGACAGGAGGTGTTGCATGTTGCTAACATCACATTTTTGGTATTTAAAAATTAAAATATGAAAACAAAATTTTTCAAAGGTAACTTAGATGCTGAAGTGGAATTCTGAAATTAACAAAAACATTGAGCAGATTAGTTAACATTTGATAACATTTTAACTCCTGAATTGTTCAATCCTTGCCTTTATTTATTACAGTAATACTGATTTGTTGTGGCTAATCTTGCTTTTCCAAAGCAAATTAAACACAGATATATTCATTTGCATAATTATTGCTAGCTGTGGTTACATAATGGGATTCCTACACAACACCATAGCTACTCAATGGACATATTTAAACAATGGACTTGGTTGTTCTTTCCTTTAAAACACTGCATCTTACATTGTGGATCTGTTGTAGGTTGAGAGACAATCCAGAAACAAACATTTTTATTTGGAAATTCTGACATGTTTTAAACATATATTTTCCTTCCAGATTGTCCAGTGATAGCGTTAATGCCGACCTACATTCACTTGACAGTAGAACAAAATCGATGCAAATACATCTAAAGCAAGACGTTGACCTATTTCATCAAATGGAGGATTTCATTCAGGTGAGCCAGTATCTAATAGACAAACTAGTGCATTTCCAAATAACAGCAAGATGGAGTAGAGTTTTAATTATTACTAGACCAAGTGCAGACCCGTTGGGTCTGCTCCCCCAATGGTGTGATCCCCCAACCCAATATTCCACCATGCACCCGTCTCCTCCAATGGAACTGAAACCGTTCTCAAAAGTAAGATTCCAGCACTGCCCTGCCTCTTTAAAAAAAATCCCTGCCTGCTGCAGCAGTGAAAAGTTCAGTGTTCCTGTCTTGCAACATTGTTTCGAAGTGTGTTGGAAGCTGAGGAAGGAGCAGCCGTCAACGAATCGAAAGGCAGGAAGGGATCCGTACTGCAGGCGGACTGATTTGAGTTTTATATATATATAGATGGTGAGATGACTGCAGTTTATTTAAAAACAGCATGGCATTCTAAGCTTCTGCAGTAGATTGCATGAGCTAGAAAAATTAACAAATGCAGGTCTGTTTGTTGCTCTGCTGGCAATCTTAATGTTCACACTGTACCTATCTCAAATGTCCAATGTTCTTCATGCGCTTTGTTTGAATTTATCGAGAATATTCAGAGTTTAGTTCTGGAGTACAATATTTATCCCACAACTGGGGTGATCAAATGACATACAATTGGTGTATACATTGGTGACTTGTGGCCATCTTCCCTTGTGTGGAATAAATCTATATTCATTGCCTAAACAAAGAACATTCTGTTTCTGGCATAATTATAAGTATTAAATAACTGTTCAGAATTTTTGAAAGAGACCAAAAAGAACATGATTATTATGCTAACAAAATTTGGCAGCCATTTTAAAAATTGGACTTTATTCAAAGTAACACGATAAATTCCAATCTTATTAGGTCAATGATAGAGCTAGAAAATTGTAGCTCTGTTAATGACAGCACAAAGATAGATCAGTAAGATTTAACTGTGCCAACTACAGGACAGAATCTTTGCTTATTCAACCTTTGCTGGATGTATCATTTAGAGCGTTTGATAGAGAATTCTATTTCTGCTAGCAGTAGGGAAATGAATAATGTGTAAGACATGCCTAGGGAAGAAGTACTCATAAAATACAGGTGGTTAAAAAAAACCTCCAAAGGCTGTGGGCCTGGAGGTACTTGATTCGATGTTGTAGGATTTCCGAAAAAAAGTGATGGAGAGTTTGTGATTTTATTCTTGAATAATTTAACTCGCATTGAACACGAACATAAGTAATAGGATCAGGAGCTGCCCTTGTGGTCCTCCAAGCTGGCTCCACTATTGAATAAGGCAGTGGCTGATCTAATAATGATAAGATAATGATTTGCCTCATTTTCCCCACTCCCTCACCTCCTCCTTCTTAAGAGTCAAGTCAAGAGTGTTTTATTGTCATTTGTCCCAGATAGAACAATGACATTCTTACCTCTCCCCCCCCCCCCCTCCTCCTCACATCTCATGATCATTAACTCGTCCATGGACAAGTAAAGTGTGCATCAGGGCCCTGAATAGATACAGTGAAAGTACTAGGCTATTTCACATTAGGCCAAAGTAATACCCAGATACATCAGGCTCATTGTTTGCTTTAATTATTAAATTAATGATCACGCTAGATAACAGGTACTGGCTGTCATTTAGTGTCATTTATATATTACTAAAACTAAGATCTTGACCACTTTCTGACTTTCTGTTTCGTGATTTCTGAAAGAACGCCGCCACTTACGGCTGTGATTTCTGGCCACCTCGCTCAGCGTCCCTCTCCGCTGAGCTGGACCAGAGGATTTTTCCCATCGATGAAACATAAAAGAGTTATTAATGTTCAATAAATGTTGAAATTCTCTCTGCTGCCCCTGCTGGTGGGAGGGGGGAGGGACTATAAAACCCGGAAGTGTTGTGCCTCAGTCAGTCTCTGCAAGATGGGGGAACTGAGAGGGTCACGTCTCTCAGTCTGAGCTGTGAATAACACTGAACACATGTCTACTAAACTGTGAATGTGGTTTTACTTAACTTGAGTGTCCTTAATGTGGTTTGAAAATGAAAATATGGTTGGTTTGAAGTAAAAGCAGTGCAAATGGTTGGTGGGGGTTTGGGTTGAAGTTAAAAGCACTGCAAATAGTTGGTGGGGGTTTGGGTTGAGGTAAAGAGCAATGCAAATGGATGTTTGGGGGTTTTGTGTTGAAGTAAAAAGCACTGCAAATGGTTGTTTGTCTAAACTTGACAACTTCCTGTTTGTACTGTATATTGATTTTAGATAAAAGGCTACCACTTATGGCTGTGATTTTTGGCCATCTGACTCAGTCCCCTTCTGCTCATCAGGTGCAGAGGATTCTGCCCGTCAATGAAAAATAAGTGTTATCAGTGTTTAAAAAAATGTTGAGAATCTCTCTCCTGTCAACCACGCCATGAAGGCCACAGCTTTTCCAGCGGGAGGGGGAGGGATTATAAAAAAACGGAAGTGTGGGTGTGGCTCAGTCCCTACATGATGGGGGAGGGAGAGGTCACAACTCTGTCTGAGCTGTGAATCAACTGAACACACTGAATGTCTACTGAACTGTGAGTGTGGTGTTTTGTGTGGTTTTATGGTGGCCTTGCACCCTGCATGAAATGGTGGCCTTGCACCCTGCATGAAATGGAATTTCAAGGAATAGCCGTGAGTCAACTGCCATCCCACCAGCAGTGAGTGAGCTGCCAACACATCAGGCTTGAGGGTCTGAGCTGCCACCCCAAGAATCCATTTGGCCCACAATGTCCATACTAGCCCTCGGGAGACCAGTCCCTTCAGCCCACAACACCCATACCAGCACTCCAGAAAGCCTGGAATTGTAATTGGTGGAGAGGTGGAATATTGCGTCGGGGGACCAGCCCTCCCGTGTGAACATGGGACCCAACGGGTCCCACTCAGTCTAGTTTGCTTCTAAAATCTTAATAACTATAATTTAGAAGAACAAGAAAGCTAGATTTTTTCAAAAACATCATCATTTAGATTACCTGATTTTAGGACATTATTGCAATGTAACCTGTATGATGTTTGCAGATAATGATTTGTGAGAGATTCACTGTATCTTAATTGGTACACATGGCAATAAAATACCTTTGAACTTTTTGAACGATGGAGAATGAAGGCACAATGTTATTTCTGTTCATTGCGTGTTTGCTGATGTACTGTATATCTTACCCTGCAGCAAGGTTTGGGAGAAGTGGACAGATTAGAGGCACAACGGATGGAATTGCAGAGGGAAGCCAATACCCTCATTGATTTCTTCTGTGAAGACAAAGAAACAATGAAATTAGAAGAATGCTTCAAAATTTTCCAAGACTTTTGTGATAGATTCAAAAAAGCTGTCAAGGTAAGTCGGCCCGAAACGTTGCCTATTTCCTTCGCTCCATAGATGCTGCTGCACCCGCTGAGTTTCTCCAGCTTTTTTGTGTACCTTCGATTTTCCAGCATCTGCAGTTCCTTCTTAAACACAACTACACTGATCTGCCTGTGAACCATTTTGTCGGCTTTTGGAATGAGGGATTTCTGATTGCCTCACTGTCACCAAATATATACAGTAGATGGCGCTGTTTACTGAATAACTAAAGGAAAGCTCTCATAACTCTGAAACCTAAAATCTGAAGCAAATCTTAAAATAAGATAACAACCAAATGTATTGTAAGTGCAGCTGAGTAGACAATAGACAAATAGGTGCAGGAGTAGACCATTCGGCCCTTCGAGCCAGCACCGCCATTCAATGTGATCATGGCTGATCATCCCCAATCCGTACCCCATTCCTGCCTTCTCCCCATATCCCCTGACTCCGCTATTTTCAAGAGCCCTATCTAGCTCTCTCTTGAAAGCATCCAGAGAACCTGCCTCCACCGCCCTCTGAGGCAGAGAATTTCACAGACTATCCACTCTCTGTGAGAAAAAAGTGTTTCCTCGTCTCCATTCTAAATTGCTTACTCCTTATTCTTAAACTGTGGCCCTGGACTCCCCCAACATCGGGAATATGTTTCCTGCCTCTAGCGTGTCAAAGGCCTTACCAATCTTATATGTTTCAATGAGATTTCCTCTCATTCTTCTAAACTCCAGAGTGCACAAGCCCAGCTGCTCCATTCTCTCAGCATATGACAGTCCCGCCATCCCAAGAATTAACCTTGTAAACCTATGAATAAGAATGATGAATGAATAAGTTTATTGGCCAAGTATTCCCATACAAGGAATTTGCCTTGGTGCTCTGCCCGCAAGTGACAACATGACATACAGTGACAGTTAGGAATGGCACATAAAACATTAAACATTAATAATAAAACACTATTGATTAAACATGTGAATTAAATAAAATACCAGAGCAAAAGGAGGCTACAGATTTTTGGTTATTGAGTACAGCTACTACTCGTGGGGAAAAAAAGCAGTTTTTATGCCTGGCTGTGGCAGCTTTGACAGTACGGTATCAGACAACCAAAAAATCAGCCTTCATTTGAAAAACATTTGAGGTTGATGTTGCAATTGATGCATGCCCCGGATCGGACCGACTATGAAACATCGACTGGACATCGCTCTGCGTTGACTGAGGTTTCTCAAGCTGGGCAGTTCCAGTGTTTTACTGGCTTTGCTGCAGGTGAGAGAAAGGAGCCATCGTCTCCAGTCCTGATGCTAATCAGTGACTCAAACTAATATTTTATGTAGACAGACATTCTTCAAGGACAAAATCTAGATCAGTTATGATTACAGATCATGAATCAAAACAAACATCCTGTCTGATTTAATGCACAACTTAAAATAACATTTTGGTCAATGAACATTAGAGGGAATAGCTATAAGGTGGGAGGGTAATGTTTAGCCTGTTCACTGCCAAGATTTTCTTCACTATTGGCCATGAGCCTTGTATATCCACCACATATATCAGTGTGTCCATAATGAAGATATGTGGGGCAAGGTTTTACACAGAGAGTGGTGGAAGACCTGGAACACAAGGCCAAGGGTGGTGGTGGAGGCAGCAGAGATGATAGTGGTGTTTGAGGCTTTTGGATAGACACTTAGAAGTGCAGGAAATAAAGGAATATGGATCATGTACTGGCAGATGTGATCAGTTTAACTTGGCATCATGTTTGGCTCAAACATTGTGGCCTGAAGGGTTCCTTCCTGGGCTGTTCTGTTCTGTTCTATGAATTATTATCTATAGAATGGAGAAGGGCCCACTGAATCACACTTGTAAATTCCATCCTGCCCAAAGACCATAAGATTAATCAGAGCATTGAGTATAGAAGCTGGGATGTAATGTTAAAATTGTACAAGGCATTGGTGAGACCAAATCTGTAGTATGGTGTACAATTTTGGTTGCCTAATTATAGGAAGGATGTCACCAAAATAGAGAGAGTACAGAGGAGATTTACTAGAATGTTGCCTGGGTTTCAACAACTAAGTTACAGAGATGGGTTGAATAAGTTAGGTCTTTATTCTCTGGAGCGCAGATGGTTAAGGGGGGACTTGATAGAGGTCTTTAAAATGATGAGAGGGATAGACAGATTTGATGTGGACAAGCTTTTCCCTTTGAGAATAGGGAATATTCAAACAAGAGGACATGACTTCAGAATTAAGGGACAGAAGTTTAAGGGTAACATGAGGGGGAACTTCTTTACTCAGAGAGTGGTAGCGGTGTGGAATGAGCTTCCAGTGGAAGTGGTGGAGGCAGGTCCGTTGGTATCATTTAAAAATAAATTGGATAGGCATATGGATGAGAAGAGAATGGAGGGTTATGGTATGAGTGCAGGCAGGTGGGACTAAGGGAAAAAAAGTTGTTCGGCACGGACTTGTAGGGCCGAGATGGCCTGTTTCCGTGGTGTAATTGTTATATGGTTATAATAGGCTCTTTTGAGAGTTAATACAGGAAATATCAATGTTTTCTCCAGAAGAGGGGAGATGTTTGAACCAAACAAATTATTCTAAGAAGAAAATAACTGAATTGTATTTGTGGTTTTCAGACATTTTTGCCACAAGGGATTCTCCAAAATATCATTCATAATCTAGGATTAGAAAGATTTATTTTAAGTTGTGCATCAAATTGGACAGGAGTTTTGTTTTGAATTTCTATGTCAACATAATTCAAGAAGTATCATTCAATGTTCAAGTCAAGTCAAGAGAGTTCATTCCCAGACGGGACAATGAAATCATCAGCACTACAGCACAACAGAATATAGTAGGCACAAATACAGAACATATTAGATTAGATTAGATTAGATTAGATTCCTTTATTGTCATTCACACCTTTCGGTATGAACGGACATTTCGATGCCTGCAGTCATACATAATAATAATAAACAACAAAACATACAATAAACACAAATTAACATCCACCACAGTGAGTCCACCACATGTCATATCAGTGTGTCTATATACCATTATATAAATATATACACACATCAATAAATAAGCAGTTACAATGCAAATAAACAGATAATGGTCTCTTAATGTTCAGAGATTTGTTTCAGTTAAGTTTAATAGCCTGATGGCTGTGGGGAAGTAGCTATTTCTGAACCTGGACGTTGCAGTCTTCAGGCTCCTGTACCTTCTACCTGAAGGTAGCGGGGAGTTAATGTGGGGATTTTGCGTTTATTTATTTAAGGGAAATTGGCATTAAAATAAAATAATGAATTAATGAAAAACAAATCTCTGTACCCCATAGGAAAACAGAGACAGAGAAATTAAGGAACTCTGTCAACAACAAAGGCAAAAGGAATTGGATGAGAAACGGCATTCGTGGGCTGCTGGTGAACGGAGTATCTTTGGAAGGAGTAGTAGCGAAAATGATGTGAAACTGCTCATCAAGGATGGACTACATGACCTAATAGCTTTCACTCATCCGAGATCTCAAAGCCCCGGGAGTGTGAAGAGAACTAGAAGCAGACGTTTGCGCTCATCGGAAGGTGCTGCTATTGACAGCCATTTATTGTCATTTTTGCAGGCTGCACATACAGAAGAACAAGCTAAGTCAAACAGTATCCCTCGTTCTGTTGCACGTAGCTCTAGACAGAGGGTAGCCTGGCAAAAGATGTCAGAAACCCACGATGGAAGCTTAGATAGTGCCCACTTTGACTCCAATCAGGGCTGTGCTCATACCACAGTTATAAAAGACAGCTATCTCTGCTTGGCTTCAGCTGAGCCATGCACTGCTAGGAATACAGAGACCGCTCCTACAGAGAACTTCACAAAGACTGAAAGTGCAGTTGGTCAGCATGAACAAGATGCCTACAATAACAATGAGAATATAATAAAGGATAATGCCCACACAAAGTATACAGACCTCACAAACCTTAACCAGATGATCGCCTCCGAACAGCAGCTTGAGCTTCTTGAAGGTTTACAGATTTTCAATTGCACCAGTGCCACTGACTCTAGCCAAGTGACGACCTGTGATGATGTTACACTAACCGACCTGGAGTACAGCGAAGACCTGAGTTTGCATACTCCTACTACAGATGTGAGTTTGTCGACACCGAGTACTGATGTGAGTGTGCAGACTCCCAGTACAGATGTGGGCATGCAAACTCTCAGTATAGATGTGGGTGTGCAGACTCCCAGTACAGATGTGAGTGTGCAGACACCTAGTACAGATGTGAGTGTACAAACTCCTAGTACAGAGGAGAATCTGCAGACTACTGATACAGATGTCAGTGTGCAGGCCTGTGACACAGATATGAGTCCCCTGATGCCTAGCACCAGTGTAGGCATTCAGACATCCTCTAGCTCTGATTCTGGTGCATTTTCTGGCCTGGTCTCGAAGATATTTGATGGTGAGTCTTACTGCTTTACGGATTCTCGGTCATTACCACAGAAAATAAAGAATACAGAAGGCACTGAAGTATCCATCCAGAGTTCAGATGCAGCGAATAACTCTGTTTTAAACAAGGGAAAGCAGAACGGTGTTTTTTGTTTTGGGATATACAGGAGGTGGAGATTGTTCTGAACCTTCAGAGCAATGTGAAGTCAAAGCTGCCTGCCAGAAAATCCAAGTAGAATCACAACACCAATTTAGAAGCCCTAAAGGAGATCACACTGAAGTTTCTAATGATTTGTCGGACAATTCTCTCATTCCCATTACCAAAAATATAACCATTAATAATGGCCGTGCTCTTGAGGCAGCCTCGGAGACAATGAACTTACCAAAGGTAGCAAAGCAGATTTGCAGTTTAAAGCAGCCTAGTATGGTTAGAGGGGAAGCATTGCCCACTCCAAAATCAACTTTGCATTGTTTGAGCAGTCCAGTTCCTCCTAAAACCTCAAGGACAACAAACCACCCTAATAACGAGGAAATGAGGAGGGTTTTGCCAATATCAAAGTCAAGTAGAAGATCCAACAGTGTCAGAAGACCAGAAGCAAAAGCATTAAGTAATGATGAACAAAAACACTCTCATAAGGCTTCAGGGTCAAAGTGGCGAGACGGTTTGTCAAAGACTCCTCGCAGGTCCAGCTATCCAGTGGCAGAACAAAAGCCAACAAAAGAGACTGCTGCTTTGGCAAACGCATCTAATAGCATTGCAAAGCGTAAAGACTCCCTCAGAAAACCTGCCGCTAAGCCAGTCCGAAATCTCCCCAAGCCAAAGCCCGATGAAAGCAGTAAGATTTGTCGCTCAGTTACAAGAAGCTTCCCCAGGCACAGCACAAATACAGGCGGAACAACAGAGTCCACGGGAGGAAATAGCAATTCAGCCTCACCAATGCTTACTCCCAACTTTGCCAGAAACACTGTGGCCTCTTCCTCTCGACGCCAGAGGACAGATCCCAGACCGATTCCCAGCACGTCTCCGCAGCCCGCCAAAGCAACAAACCTCACCAGAACCTCTTCGCAGAGGCAGTCTACGCCCAAGCACGTTGGGACAAACCATACAAAGAGCAGTGAAAATACCAGCATGAAACGGCCAAGTACCCAAAAACTGGGGAGCAAGACCGAAGAGGAGGAGAAGGCACCAACATGCAAAACACAGTCCACCTACACAGGCGACAACACTTCGCAAACATCAACCGAAAAGAAACACCTTCCAGCCACAGATTCCATTAGAAGCAAGAAAACGCCAGAAAGATCATCGAAGTGGAAGTAAAATGTTTTATTGATTACGTAGAGCTTAGGGCAGTAGCAAGTTAAAATCTTTGTAGACCTTCCCGAATGGAAGTTCTCCCTTTGTGTGCCTGCAGTTCGATTTTCCATTGGTGTGTATTGGTGTTCTGCATTGGTCAAACATGCCGGGTCTTGCCGGCAAGAATCAGTTACCCTTTGTGAACCATCCTTTGTGGCACCAAGAAATGGAGCAGGAAACTGCCAGGACCAGCTCTGCCTTTTAGACATGAATCTCCTGCCATTCATTCACAAATTCATTGATGTACAGAAAAAGCCTGTTGGCCTTATCGCATCTAAACATGGCAGCAAGAGGCAGAGATTGGAGATCCAGTGGGGGGGAATGATAATTGAATTTGGAAATAATAATCCCATTCGACAGAGGCCGAACCAGATCTCAGCAGCGTTTGGTAAAGTTGCGACGTATTTGCTAATTCCTCAGGAAGAAGTACCGATCCGTGGTATTTTCAGGATTAAGTGTGAGTGCTGCTTCTCCGTGATGGATTTTGATCCATTCCATGAAAATGTCAAGAAGCTAAGCTAGCTTTATATCTCTCTGCAGCTGGTGAATGTATCTTTTTAAAATGTCAAGATTAAATCTTCAAATTTTTAGAAGATGGCTATTTATAGTTATGGTGGGCTCCTACTTTCTTTTTAAGGGAGGAAAGTACTGGTGCTAAGGAATAGAAATGTATAGAGAAACTAGTGGACGAATGAGTGGGCTGGAGTTTCCACTTGATTACATAGTTGCAGCACAATAATTTATTTTTTGTATTGTGATATGAATAATGTGTATAAATACACAGTGCATAGCATATTCTGTACAGTATTGGTATATCTTAGTTAAACTCCATGGACGGGATAACTATTGTGTTCAGTCACTTTCACCAAGGGCTCATTACGACTATAGAGATTGGAACCAAGGGTCGAAGGGACCACTATATGTAGCTGGGACAAGTCAATATGAATTGATACTTTTTCTGGTCGCCCCTATGTTGGAGGAGTCACATGAGTGCAAACCGATGAACATTGTAGAGTTCTTACTCTGAAACACAACGATAGTCCATTCGATGTCGAATGTTGGCTGGTGAATTTTGAACACAGGCAGTGCCATGAAACAGCCGCACACTTTGTAGTTAATGATATCCTTATATTGAATATTGTGCTAGTATGCATATGGGGATGTTGCACTGTTTCTTCAGCAGTTGGCTTTTTACTGATCTCATTAAACATGAAAGCTGCTCGTTTGTCTGCAACTGCTTTGTTAGGCCTGTGCCTGTCCGAGCAATGGTGTATAGGACATTTCCTGCTCTCGTTCTATAGTGTTTTTTATGGGGCTATGTTACACCCAAATTTCTCTCCAGGTGGTACTTTAACCTAAAAAAATATATATTTTTGTTAGATATGAGATCATTATATCTCTTAACAGCCACACATACTGCCTGTGAAACGGACAAGACTGAATGTGGGTGGTACTGCTTCTGAAGCTGCCCCATTTACTTGAGATGAATGTTTTTTTACTATTGGCAGATTAAGGAATTCCAGTCTCTTATTGTTTGTAATTCAATTAGCATGGGGTGTTACTACACATCCGCAAAAGTGTTAGAGTTTAGTGTAATATAACAAGACTGATTTACCTCCTGAAGAGGTCAATTTTAAAGTGTCTATTTTTTTTCGTCTTCATAATTTGGTCATTTGGATTTGAGGATTGAATTTGGCTTCATTGTCCATTCCACCCCTTGTCTATTGCGCCCTCTGGTGGCATTGTGTAACATATCTATGGTAATTGCTTTCTTTTACCGTTCCATCTGCATCCACCCTCATTAACTATTAAACGGCTCAATGGACGTTCAAATTTTAAGATCACCTTACATTTGTAAACAAAAGTGATGTATCTCTGTAAATTGAAATGAAGTGTTGTAGTATTTGCACGTTCCACATAACTCCTGTTCAGTCAAGTATTAAAAGTCAGTTCTGTCCCATCAAATAGTGATTGTGTTGCCTACTTATTGCAATGTGCTTTCCTAATGAAGCTTTATAAAGATTAACTGTTAGAAACTGCAATCTAAGTTGGGCCCTAACGGTGTGCAAAATTGGGACGGTGATTTGTGCTGTCAATATTCAGTTTCATTTCTGAATAATACAGTCTAGATTCGAGATACAGCGTGGAAACAGGCCCTTCGGTCCACCGAGTCCGAGCCGACCAGTGATCCCCATCCACTAGCACTATCCCACACACACTAGGGACAATTTACAATTAGACCAAGCTAACTAACTTACAGACCTATACGTCTTTGGAGTGTGCGAAGAAACCGGATATCCCAGAGAAAACCCACGCAGGTCACGGGGAGAACGTACAAACGCCGTGCAGGCAAACACCCGTAGTCATGATCCAACCTGGGTCTCTGACACTATAATGCCCCTGTCCCACTTGGGAAACCTGAACGGAAACCTCTGGAGACTTTGCGCCCCACCCAAGGTTTCCGTGCGGTTCCCGGAGGTTGCAGGTGGTTGCCGGAGGTTGCAGGTAGTGGAAGCAGGTATGGAGACTGACAAAAACCTCCGGGAACCGCACGGGAACCTTGGGTGGGGCACAAAGTCTCCAGAGGTTTCCGTTCAGGCTTCTTTCCTAAGTGGGACAGGGGCATAAGGCAGCAACTCTACCACTGCGCCACCGTGCCGCCCTCTACCGCTACACCACCGTGCATGATAGGGGTTGATGGAACAATGATAGGTGTTGAATTTTGCAGCCTCGATGGCAAAGATAGATGAACGAATGAATAAGTTTATTGGCCAAGTTTTCACATACAAGATGCTTTGTAAAATCACACTAATTGAAATGTGATTGAAGTTTTGCATCATAACATCCCAAAGAGAGATCTGTGATATGTGTTACGGCGGCAGGCGCGGGCACACCGCGACGCCCTGTGTCTCCCTTTCAAGGGAGATGCTAAAAATGCATTTCGATGTCTCTGTACTGTACACTGACAATGACAATAAATTGAATCATTTCATTTCATTTCATTTCATTTCATTTCTGTGATAGCAATCTTCTAACTTTGAAGAGTTAGTATTTATTCTTTTCCCACTGTGTCCACGTATTCATTAGTGGATTGCAGTGGGAGTTGGAAAGGTGGAGAACTGAGCACATGGATGTCAGTGGGTGTTTAGAAATGGACGCATGCATAAGCAGCAACATAGGATATAACCCCTTGAATGTGATCTACATTGATAAGAACGTCTGATCTTGGCTGTCCATTCCCTGAACCGGTTGTCCCCCAGGTTGCGGCAGGGTCCTGTGCCTCAAACTGTCTGTAAACAACAGTTCACAATTTGGAAATGTGCCTGTGAACGGAGTTCCCACACAGCTGAAGTTGCCTGTACCCCGCAGCGGCTGGCAAACCCAAACCTACAATCGGTCATCCAATTGTTTATTTGTATGCATGGGCTGTACATAAGTCACCCGTTCATAAACTGTAACTCTTGATGTCCAAGTGATCTATCCGAACCTTGAGTATATTCAATGACTCAATCACCTCAGCTGCCTTGGGTAAATGTTTTTTTAAATATTTGAAAGCTACAAGAAGGATACTAAAACATGCCGGCTCTAGTGTACTGTCTAACTGGGGTCTATCTTACACTGTTACACTTAGTATGAGATTGTTGCCTAATGTATAGTGGAATCATCACTGAATTGTATCCAAAAACATAATTTCACTGTACTTCAGTACACAGGACAATAAAGTATTATTGAACTATTAAATAATTCCAAATGCTCCGTGAGTGGAAGGAAAATACACTCATCTCCAGACTAAAAGATAGACTCCATAATCTAGAGCAATTCCCCCTCGTTCCTGGGTCGCCAACATGTAAACGCTCTCAGTATTCACACTGTCAAGCCCAGACTCTTACACATTTCAGTATGTTCATCTCCCATTCTAAACACCAATGAGCGTATGTTCAATCTGCTCAACTTCTCCTCCAAAGGCAACCCCAAGTAAACTTTCTCTCAACTTCTTTTAATATAAATATATTGGTATCTGGGATAAGGTGATCTGTTGCCTTGGAGAATAGCAGTCAGTGTGACAGGGACAAGGGATAAAGGGGGAAGGTATGACACTTATGATTTAAAAAAAACCCCGAAATGGGACTGGTCAGGTTGTGCAACACCTGATTTATGGAAATCTGCCTTTATGAAAAATTATCTCATTCATTTTTTAAGATTTTTTTCAAGATAGTAATATATTTCATGGTATCATTAATAACCCGGATGCGGTATATGTTTCATCAGATACATTATGGGAAATGTTAAGGAGAACCTAGAAAATATTCAATGAAGCAAAAGAATTATAGGAAGTCTATGTTAAGGGCAGTGACAAAAAAAATTATATTAAAAAAAAAATCAGTAAATGCAGTTCCTCATCAAATGGAACCTTACGTAACCCAGCGTCAACCTGTTATCTGCTATCCCACTTCAGAAATCAAGATGAGTTAGTATCCATTTCACTGGTAGCTACTTTCTGAGCTCCCTTTTATACATCAGAGCACTGGTTACCATGCTCTCTTTCACACACAGGGGCATGGTGCATGCACTCCCTTTCACACAGTGGGACTTCAGTTGCAACGCTCCAATTACACTGACGGTGCCCAGTTTCAACACCCCCATTAAACTCAGCATTTATTCCTGCATTCGTTTGAACCTCACCCAGCTTGGTTTTTAGCACTCCTTTGAAACTTGGTCAGGCCTGGTTTCCCGTGTCATTTGAACTTACCTTATTAACTGGAAAATGTATTCTTCTACTGTGTAATGTCTCAAGAAAGTGTCGGAGAATTAATAAAAAGAAATCCAATTGGCCAGAAAATCTACTAGTTCACCCCCGAGACTGAGCATTCTGGATTAACAGAAATTTACTGTAGGTGTGGGTTAAACAACGCATTGGAGAATCACTGGGTTTCCACGGTACAGCAATGTGAGTGATTTAGTACACATTGCTCTGATGTATAGTGTTAGTTGGCATTTTAACATTACAATTTGCTGACACTTCCCTCCTGAACTGCACATGATAAAAGTTGATAGCATTGTGATTAATTCATTAGCAAGGATTGAGTACTAGCTAACAAATTCCTGGGATGTCAGGACTGGCTTATGAAGAAAGACTGGATAGACTTGGTTTATACTCTCTAGAATTTAGGAGATTGAGAGGGGATCTTATAGAAACTTACAAAATTCTTAAGGGGTTGGACAGGCTAGATGCAGGAAGATTGCCCCCGATGTTGGGGAAGTCCAGTACAAGGGGTCACAGCTTAAGGATAAGGGGGAAATCCTTTAAAACTGAGATGAGAATAACTTTTTTCACACAGAGAGTGGTGAATCTCTGGAACTCTCTGCCACAGAGGGTAGCCGAGGCCAGTTCATTGGCTATATTTAAGAGGGAGTTAGATGTGGCCCTTGTGGCTCAGGGGATCAGAGGGTATGGAGAGAAGGCAGGTACGGGATACTGAGTTGGATGATCAGCCATGATCATATTGAATGTAGGTGCAGGTTCGAAGGGCCGAATGGCCTACTCCTGCACCTAATTTCTATGTTTCTAAATTGGGATAAAAGAGCCATTTTCATATTAGCAAAGAATCTGGAAAGGGGAATGGTCAACATTTCAGGTCTTGTAAGATATTACGGATTCAGCTTGTAGATAGAAACAAGCGCAGGTTTTCAGTTCCACTGTTGCCAGTATCGGTCTTTATTGTACAAAAGTACACTGCACATACTCATATTCACAAGACTGATAAGATATAGAATATATCACATGACATAGATCATACCATTCTAGTACTCAGTTCTTAAAGTAACAGTTACCATTATATACACACACTGCTCTCCCCTTAGAAGGTCAAATAACTTGTAAATTATACAACCAAGAATAATTTTATACATTTAATCTGACGACTGGTTTACGCACTCATACTGATCTGCTGAGTGGTTTAGGGGGAGTGTCAGGTTGTTGTTCTAAAGGAGAGTCAAGTTCAGGATTATTTACCTTGGTCTCTACTTTGTTTGGAGATTCTGCTCTTACATCTGAACTTGGAATAATACCAAGGCTCTGACAGATCTGTTTCTTCGTCTAGGCTTTGCTCTTGTACCAGTTCAGCGATCCCTTACTGCGATCATATGGTTTATGTGCCATACACTTCTAACATGTCCTCTAATTTCCACCAAGTATTTCCTGGTACCACACACTTCCACTACTGTTCCCACCTCCCCATTTGCTTTGTAAGTGGGGCTGAGAACACGAACCTGATCATATGTATTGAACCTACATTCTTTTTGACTTCCACTATAATGACGTTTCTGATCAGATTGTTTGCATTCAACCTTAGGAGATAGGTTAGGTAGAAGCAAATTCAGTCTAGTTCTGAGCCTTCTTTTCACAAATTCACCAGGCGTAGCTTGTGGCGTGGTACGATATTTCAGTAAGAAACTAGCTAGCTGCTGTGACATACTGAATTTTGAATTCCCTTCAAGAACTTGTTGCTTGAGAGCTCCTTTGATTATCCTGACTGACCTCTCCGCCGCATCGTTAGATGCCAGATGGTAAGTTGGTAAGACGAGACAAAAATGAGGAAGATGAGAATATGTTTTGCTTTATAGATTTATGTATTGAGAGTGCATTTTAAAATCATGTTGTTTTGGCCATTGCAATTGGTACGGCCTTGTTTGGTGTTTTGAAAACACCAGGATACCGTGTTGTTGCAATGGTCCTTCACCCAAAGTTGTACAGTTTTTAAGCACTCGTTTCTCTCAAACTGCTAATCTGGCCATGTTTTCAAAAAGATCTGCCATTGACCTGTCTGCTACTCACTTTCTCTAATTTGTTCATTAACCCACATGTACAATAATTTAGACAATTAGTCTGATAAAGGACACAACACTTCACCTGGTCAATCCACCTCCACATATTATGCCTGAACTTGCTGCATTCCTCCAGCCCTTTATGTTTTACTAACCAGTTTATTTTTGTAAAGAAGTGATGCCTGTAATGTGAGAACAGATTATTTTCCCTAAAATAAAACATATATACAAAATACTGTGCAAAAACATTTCATACATCCTCGATGTCTACACATTAGATAATGTCAAGTCAAGTTTATTCGTCACATACACATACGAGATGTGCAGTGAAATGAAAAGTGGCAATGCTCGCGGACTTTGTGCAAAAAAACAAAACTACAAAATAGAATGGAACAGAATCACATATTCACATATTACATATTTGTGGGAGGGAAAAAAAACAAAACAGCAATTTTAAAAAGACACCACACTACAGTAGAAATGGTTCAGTAAAGTTAGTCCCTGGTGAGATAGGAGTTTACAGACCTAATGGCCACTGGGAAGAAACTCCTTTTCATCCTCTCCGTTCTCACAGCATGGCAACGGAGGCGTTTGCCTGACCGTAGCAGCTGGAACAGTCCGTTGCTGGGGTGGAAGGGGTCTCCCATGATCTTGTTGGCTCTGGAGTTGCACCTCCTGATGTATAGTTCCTGCAGGGGGGCGAGTGAAGTTCCCATAGTGCATTCGGCCGAAGGCACTACTCTCTGCAGAGCATTCTTGTCCTGGGCAGAGCAGTTCCCAAACCAGATGGTGATATTTCCGGACAAGATGCTTTCCACAGCCGCTGAGTAGAAGCACTGGAGGATCCTCAGAGACACTCTGAATTTCTTCAATTGCCTGAGGTGGTAAAGGCGCTGCCTTGCCTTACTCACGAGTGCTGCAGCGTGTGATGTCCATGTCAGATCCTCTGTGATGTGGACTCCTAGGTATTTAAAGCAGCTCACCCTATCCACAGTATCCCCATCAAATAGTGTCATAGTGTTCATAACAATCTTTAAACTGCCTGCAGTCCGCCCTTTCACCCTTTTTAATTTTTATTTTTAGTCCTATTAAAAACAAAATGTTTGTTGGAGGTCTTTTATGTGGTGGGTGGGGGGAGGGGAAGGGGAAACTTTATTTCCTGGTCCCTACCTAGTCGGAGAGGCAGCTTTCCTCCGAGCTGCTTCTTCGCCCCTTCCGTCGCGGCCTACCATCAGACTGGAGCGGCCTTTCCTGTCGAGACAGGCCGGGACTACAACTTTGGCAGTGGTGCAGCGCTGGGACACCATCATGGAGCGGGCGATGCCTTACCGGGTTGCCGTGCGGAGGGCTCCGGAGTGCTGTGACCGCCGACTCCAACATCAAGGCGCTGTGGCTGCGGCGCTGGATTTAAAACACCGCGGTGCCTGGGACCAAGATCAACAGAGTCGGAGCTCCAACCAGCGCGGCCTGAGGACTACGGGAGCCGCGGTCTCCGGGGAGGGAGCGGCCGCTCCAGACATTTTCCAAGTCGCGGAGGAGTGTTCACCCGACGCCGGAGTTCCAGCTTCCCGGCAAAGAGGGCCTGAAAACATCGGACTGGCTGCAGAGGCCACAAATAGGCCCCGACCTCAGGTGATTCACAGAGGAAGAGGACTTAACTTTTTGTTGCCTTTCCCCACAGTGGAAAATGTTGATTCTGTTGTGGGGGAACGTTCATGTTGAATTCTATAATGTGTTGTGTCATTTTAATTTTTCAATGGATGTACGGAAAACTTTATTATTTATTTTATGTAAAGCACTTTGGTTTCAACACGAGTTGATTTAACTTTACTAACTTACTAAACAAATCACCTTTGCCACTCATGTGGCTCCGAGGTGTTTGAGTTATCGGCCCCACTGGAGAAGCCGGGATTTTCCAGGGCGGTGAGACGGAGAGCCAACGTCCCAGAACAAGAGGGAGTGCAGAGAAGGTTCACCAGACTGATTCCTGGGATGTCAGGACTGTCTTATGAAGAAAGACTGGATAGACTTGGTTCATACTCTCTAGAATTTAGGAGATTGAGAGGGGATCTTATAGAAACTTACAAAATTCTTAAGGGGTTGGACAGGCTAGATGCAGGAAGATTGTTCCCGATGTTGGGGAAGTCCAGGACCAGGGGTCACAGCTTAAGGATAAGGGGGAAATCCTTTAAAACCGAGATGAGGAGAACTTTTTTCACACAGAGAGTGGTGAATCTCTGGAACTCTCTGCCACAGAGGGTAGTTGAGGCCAGTTCATTGTCTATATTTAAGAGGGAGTTAGATGTGGCCCTTGCGGCCAAGGGGATCAGAGGGTATGGAGAGAAGGCAGGTACGGGATACTGAGTTGGATGATCAGCCATGATCATATTGAATGGCGGTGCAGGCTCGAAGGGCCGAATGGCCTACTCCTGCATCTAATTTCTATGTTTCTATGTAATAAACGAGAAGTTCTCTCAATGACGAGCGTTCTGCAACACCCTCTCTTGCCGCTCCCCCCTCTGGGCAAAAGACTGTGTGCATCTACCCGATCTATTCCTCTCACGATCTTGTACACCTCTATAAGATCATCCCTCATCCTCCTGCGCTCCGTGGAATAGAGACCCAGCCGACTCAACCTCTCCCTATAGCTCACACTCTCTAGTCCTGGCAACATCCTCATAAATCTTTTCTGAACCTTTTCAAGCTTGACAATATCTTTCCTATAACACGGTGCCCATAACTGAACACAATATTCTAGATGCAGTCTCAGTAGGCGAGATCAGTCAAAGTCAGCATGGATTTATGAAAGGGAAATCATGCGTGACTAATTTGGGAATTTTTTGAGGATGTAACAAGTAGAATGGATAAGGGAGAGCCAGTGGCTGTGGTAGATCTGGACTTTCAAAAAGTCTTTGGCATGGTCCCACACAAGAGATTAGTGTGCAAAATTAGAGCACATGGTATTGGGAGTAGGTTATTGACATGGATAGAGAACTTGTTGGCCGACAGGAAGCAAATTGTAAGAATTGACTTGTCCTTCCCAGAATGGCAGGCAGTGACTAGTGGGGTCACTGCTGGAACACCAGTTGTATACAATATAGATTAACGATTTAGACGAGGAAATTAAATGTAACATCTCTAGGTTTGCAGATGACACAAAGCTGGGGGGCAGTGTGAGCTGCGAGGAGGATGCTATGAGGCTGCAGGGTGACTTAGATAGGTTGGGTGAGTGGGTAGAAGCATAGCAGATGCAGTATAATGTGGATAAATGTGAGGTTATCCACTTTGGTGACAAGAACAGGAAGGCAGATTATTATCTGAATGGTGCCAGATTAGGAAAAGTGGAGATGCAATGAGACATGGGTGTGCTGGCAGTGATGAAATTGGCCGAAAGCTAATGACATGTTGGCCTTCATTGCAAGAGGATTTGAGTTTAGGAGCAAAGAGGTCCTACTACAGTTGTGCAGGGCCTTGGTGAGACCGCACCTGCAGTATTGTGTGCAATTCTGGTCTTCTAATATGTAGAAGGATATTATTGCTATTGAGGGAGTGCAGCGTAGATTCACCAGGTTAATTCCCGGGATGGCGGGATTATCATATAATGAAAGAAAGGGTCGATTGGGCATGCATTCACTGGAATTTAGAAGGATGAGAGGGGATCTTATAGAAACATACCAAAATCTTAGAGGATTGGACAGGGTAGTTGCAGGAAAAATGTTCCCAATGTTGGGGGTGTCCAGAACCAGGGGTCACATTTTAAGAATAAGGGGCAGGCCATTTAGGACTGAGATGAGGAAAAACCTTTTCACCCAGAGAGTTGTGAATCTGTGGAATTCTCTGCCGCAGAAGGCAGTGGAGGCCATTTCACTGGATGTTTTCAAGAAAGTTAGACTTAGCTCTTAGGGCTAAGGGAATCAAGGGATATGGTGAAAAAGCCAGAACGAGGTACTGATTTTGGATGATCAGCCATGATCATATTGAATGGTGGTGTTGGCTCGAAGGGCCGAATGGCCTGCTCCTGCACCTATTTTCTATGTTTCAATGTATCTCAAGCGTGTTTCGTTTTTTAAATTAAAAGTTATAATGAAATTTTTAATGGGATAGTAAACTTTACGATTGCTAAAATAATCTTTTGCCTGTTAAGAATTACTTTTATATTTTTGGATTGTGTTTATTCCAAAGTATTTGAAAGTATGAATACGTAGGAATAATGAAAACAATATTTAAAAAATATTTATAAAATTCACTGACGCTTTTCTCTGATGCATTTGTGCTCTATATGTTGTTTGAAGCACTTATCACCAATTGCACCTTTTGCATTCTGTTTGAGACTTATGAGTATCTGTCTGCTTGAAGACCCTGCTTACCAGCGATTCCCTGGAATAGTGGGTGTTTTTGCTTTGCTGCTGATTACAGGATTCAGGCCCATATGTGAAGATATTTCTATATCTACAAAACCTACTGAGTGGTGGTCTGCTGCATTGACATGTGGCCTTCAGTTTGTTTGTCATCAAAAAAAGTACAAGCAAACTATGACAAATTAGAAATGATGCTACAAGTCAAAGAACGGGATTTGCACAAAACAAGTTTTGGAGCAATGAAGCATTTTATATGTTCAATGAAGACAAAAAGCAAATGCAACTATATAAAGCTAAAAATGCATTAAGAAAACACAATGTAGTTATGGGAACAGCATCTGACATGGAGGCCGAATCATGTGTTGTTTCAGTAGAGGGCGCTGTAGGCTGTGGATTCCAGTGGAGTTTGGGATTCCACACAACATCAATTTGGTTGCCATGGTGTATTTACGGTATTGGCGTTCTCTAGATGTCACGGCCGTAGCAGGTGTCTGCAGGGGGAGGTGGGGGTTTGCATTGGGGCTCTTCAGGTAAAGTTGGCTTTTGGTTGCAATTCTTGCAGCTGCAACAAAATATACGATCAATCAAATATATATTTCTCATTAACACAGTCATAGACCTATGCCGCACAGAAATATGCCAACTCCCCCATGCTGACCAACATGTCAAACTGAGCCAGCCCAGTTTCCTCTATCCCTCTGAATCTTTTCTATCCACTTATCTGTCCAAATGTTTTTAAACATTGTAACTATATCAACCTCTACAACTCATTCTGCTAGCTCGTTCTCTAAGCCCATCACCATCTACATGGATGAAAACTATCCCTCCCGTACCTTGAAATCTCCCCCCCCCCCCCCTCACCTTAAATCTATGCTCTCTAGTTTTAGAATCCCTGCTCTGGGACTATGCTGTGATCATCCACTTTCTTCACGGTCCTCCTGATCACATACACCTCTATAAGGTCTCCACTCTACCTCCGACAATCCAGGGGTAAAAATCCCAGCCCATTTCGCCTCTCTTGGTAACTCAAGCCCTCCAATTCCTGTTACATCCCCATACATTTCTTCAATCCCCTTATCAGATTGATGACATACTTCCTGTAGCTTGGCGAGCAGGACTGCACAGAGAACACCAAGTGTGGTCTCACCACCACTTTTACAACTGTGATATGATGTCCACGTTTCCATAGTCAATGGAAATAGCCCCGAACCAATGAAGAGACGTGTGCCAAGCACCTTCTTCATCCCCCCCCCCCCACCCCCTTTCTATCTGTGTTGCCACTTTCAGGGAACAATGCACGTGTAACTCTAAGCCCCTGCATTCTACAATGCTCTCCAGGGTCCCACCATTTACTGTGTACATCATGCCCAGGTTTAACTTGCATTAGGCACTTGTCAAAGTTTAATTCCGTCTGCAGTTCCTTAGCTCACTCCCCCAATTCATCCAACTCCTGTTGTCATCTTAGATAACTGTCTTCATTATCCACTACATCATCAATATTGATGTAGTCCACAAACTTACTATTCAGGAGTTCCTCTTCTTGCCCTCCTGATTTCCTTCTTCAGTATAGCCCTACATCTCTTATACTCCTCAAGGGATTCACTTGATCCCAGATGCCTATAGCTGAAATATGCCTCCATTTTCCTTACCAGTGCCTCAATATCCCATGTCAACCAAGGGTCCTTCATACTTACATTGGAAGAAAGTCATAAAAATATTTAACTGTGTAAATATAGGTGTTCCCTATCATTTCACCTGAAGTCAATCCGTCAAACCAACGCAAAATGAATGAAAACATGACAGAGAATTGTCTTGGAACTATTCATCAAATAAATAAAAGATCCCCTTATGCATTTAAAGGCAACTTCCATCAGTTATATCTGAGCCATTAGAACATGAACTGTTAGGAACATTCTGGTTTTAATCTAAACCACATATCACCACTTATTTTGTTGTCCTTTCACCATTGTCAATATGCCATTGAGCACAACTTTGGAACATTGGAAATCATCCAGACTGCCATGTTTGTGGTGTCTCAACATAAATGTGAAGTTCATACCCACTTCCACCTTTTTCTCCCAAACTCTGCAAATGAGTCCTCTTTAAATATAGTTTCTATTGTTATTGGAAGTTGCTCTTTCACATTATGTATAATGATGTATCACTAATCTGGATAACCCTCGATATGAAAACATTCTGCTCATTTCCTTGTAGATACAAGAAGGTCTGCAGAAGGCTTCTGACCCGAAACATCACTTATCCATGTTCTCCAGAGATGCTGCCTGACTCGCTGCGTTACTCCTGCATTTTGTGTCTTTTTCTGCTGATTTACTCAGTTGTTTTGACTATTTTACCCGTTCACTTATAGAAACATAGAAATTAGGTGCAGGAGTAGGCCATTCGGCCCTTCGAGCCTGCACCACCATTCAATATGATCATGGCTGATCATCCAACTCAGTATCCCGTACCTGCCTTCTCTCCATACCCTCTGATCCCCTTAGCCACAAGGGCCACATCTAACTCCCTCTTAAATATAGCCAATGAACTGGCCTCGACTACCCTCTGTGGCAGAGAGTTCCAGAGATTCACCACTCTCTGTGTGAAAAAAGTTCTTCTCATCTCGGTTTTAAAGGATTTCCCCCTTATCCTTAAGCTGTGACCCCTTTGTCCTGGACTTCCCCAACATCGGGAGCAATCTTCCTGCATCTACCCTGTCCACAACCCCGTCAGAATTTTGTACGTTTCTATAAGATCCCCCTCTCAATCTTCTAAATTCTAGAGAGTATAAACCAAGTCTATCCAGTCTTTCTTCATAAGACAGTCCTGACATCCCAGGAATCAGTCTGGTGAACCGTCTCTGCACTCCCTCTATGGCAATAATGTCCTTCCTCAGATTTGGAGACCAAAACTGTACGAAATACTCCAGGTGTGGTCTCACCAAGACCCTGTACAACTGCAGTAAAACCTCCCTGCTCCTATACTCAAATCCTTTTGCTATGAAAGCTAACATACCATTCGCTTTCTTCACTGCCTGCTGCACCTGCATGCCTACTTTCAATGACTGGTGTACCATGACACCCAGGTCTCGCTGCATCTCCCCCTTTCCTAGTCGGCCACCATTTAGATAATAGTCTGCGTTCCTGTTTTTGCCACCAAAATGGATAACCTCACATTTATCCACATTATACTGCATCTGCCAAACATTTGCCCACTCACCCAGCCTATCCAAGTCACCTTGCAGTCTCCTAGCATCCTCCTCACAACTAACACTGCCCCCCAGCTTAGTGTCATCTGCAAACTTGGAGATATTGCCTTCAATTCCCTCATCCAGATCATTAATATATATTGTAAATAGCTGGGGTCCCAGCACTGAGCCTTGTGGTACCCCACTAGTCACTGCCTGCCATTGTGAAAAGGACCAGTTTACTCCTACTCTTTGCTTCCTGTTTGCCAGCCAGTTCTTTATCCACATCAATACTGAACCCCCAATCTGAGAAGATGGTTCTTCTGGCAATATTAAAAACTAAAACTATACTGAATATACCTTTACATCTCCTTTTTGCCAAAATGTCCAACTGAAGCTTTCATACAATGATGGAGTCATATTGAAAAACAGCAGGGAGATGGGTCTGTTGGCTCACCTAGTCAGCAGCAACCATCATGCATCCGATATTACACAAATCCTAATTATTTAACACTAATTTGTTTTATTCTCCACACATTCACGATTAACGTTTCCTCAGATTCTACCACTCATCTACACATTAGCGGTACTAGAGAATGGCCTGGTTACCCGCCAACCTTCATGATTTATAAACATGGAGGAAACCAGAATATTCAGGATCCCACATAATCACAGAGAAATAGTACAAACTCCATGAAACAGCAGCCGAGGTCTGGGGCTAAGATCAGAGGAGCAGAAGACAGCCGCTCTACTAATGACACCACTGTTCAGCCTGAGTTATTCAGTTGTTGCTGAATATTCAGAAATGGCTCAAGGAGGCCTGATTGTAGCTGTTGTTCCGAATTACACCACGTATTAAAATTTGAATACCAGATCTATTTCCCAGATGTCAGGTGTAGGCTGTGTTCTGAAACCTGCTCTAATTATAAATTGCAACAAAAAAAGAGATAAAAATATAAATCATACAAATCTGAAATTTTGTAGACAAACTTGCTCCGAAGAGGGGAGGTTGGATCTGAAATATTCTCTCTGCTCCTCGTGGGAACTCTGCAATAAAAGAACAATTAAGACCCATTTTAACATTGCCAGAAATTGGCAGCCAAATGCCGTGAAGTCATTCTGCACATGGAGACCTTTCAGCTGACAGCATGGACAGCTGTGATTGTCGAACCACACCATTGTAGATGTGAGTAGGCAATATCAGTAATTGAAGGAAGAAAGTCATGAATTAAAATAATCATTTGAAGATTATTGCCTATGGCCAAGTAGTAATTACTGTAGCAATCGAAAAGAACAGCATCCTGCATAATGATTGTACACGTTAAATAGCAAACCTCACCCAGTATAAAGACTATACCAAGTTGAAACTGAGTCGGTTTTGGATGATATAAGGTTGCTCCAGAAAATAATATGCAGTGAACTTTTTAATTCAGCTTGTAAATTCATTATCTCTTGGAAATTATTCCAGGAAGTTGTCTTTCACATAATGAAATAGAAAGGTATTGCATTATGTTAGGACATTCAGGGATGGATTAGTCTTTCACAGATGATTAGATACATCTATTCTTTTCCATAGCCTAGTGCTTCTTATAGTCACTAGACATTACTTTAGAAAACAGGCCCTTCAGCCCATCGAGTCCGTGCCAAACGCCGATCTCCCCATATCCTGTATTAACAATATCCTACATGTTAGTGACAATTTTTGTACAACATACGGGAGGCAATTAAATTTACAAACCTGTACAACTTTGGAGTGTGAGGGGAAACCAGAGCACCTGGAGAAAACCCACGTGGTCACAGGGAGAACGTACAAACTCCACAGAGTGAGCACCCGTAATCAGGATCGAATGCAGGTCACTGGCGCTGTAAGGCAGCAACTCTACTACTGTGCCACCCCTACTACTTTTCCTATCAATTGCCCGCCCAGCAAACAAAACAACAGCTTATGCCCCTGTCCCACTTAGGAAACCTGAACGGGAACCTCTGGAGACTTTGCGCCTCACCCAAGGTTTCCGTGCGGTTCCCGGAGGTTGCAGGTGGTTGCCGAAGGTTGCAGGTAGTGGAAGCAGGTAGGGAGACTGACAAAAACCTCCAGGAACCGCACGGAAACCTTCGGTGGGGCGCAAAGTCTCCAGAGGTTTCCGTTCAGGTTTGCTAAGTGGGACAGGGGCTTAACTCTTCATTCAGTGAAGACATGTTCAGTTCTCTGTGGTAATCTTCACTATGGATACCACTATTTTCAATGTTTATCTTTGTGCAGCGACAGTGTTCACTTTATTTAGAGAAATAAGCACCAACACGAATAATTGGAGCATGTCAGGATAATGCATCTCGTAGTGGCATGGAACTATAATGTTGTGGCCATTATGGAGACTTGGTTGGTTGGGAGAGGGACAGGACTGACAGCACAATGTTTTCAGAGTTTTAATGTTTCAGACGTAATAGAGAGGGAGGTAAAGAGGTGGAGGAGTTGCATTACTAATCAGGGAGAATGTCACAGTGGCACTCAGAGATGGCACAGAGGGCTCATCCACTGAGGTAATATGAGGAAAGCTCAAAAATAAGAAACCTGCAATCACTCTGATGGGATTATACTATAGTCCTCACAATAGCCAGCAGGAGATAGAGGGACAGATATGTAGATAGACTGTGGGAAGAGTCAATAGGAATGGTGGTGTTATAATGAGTAACTTTAACTTCCCCAATATTGACTGGGATTTCCTTAGTGCAAAAGATTAGGACAGGGCAGAATTTGTAAGGTGCATCCAAAAGGGTTTCTTGAACCAATTTGTGGATTGTTCAACTAGTGGAGAGACCATAATGGACCTGTATTGGGAAATGAACCTGGCCAGGTGTTTCTGTGGAAGAACATTTTAGGAATTGTGATCACAACTCCATAAGTTTTAAGATAGTTATGAAGAGGGAAAAATCTGGACCAATGGACAAAAGTACTAAATTTGGATAAAGCAGAGTATAACATTATTCGGCAGGAGCTTCGGAGAGTATATTGGGAGCAGCATTTATGGAGAAGTCCACATCAGATATTTGGTATTTAGCTAAAAAGTATCAGAGTTAATCAGAGTTGAGGATCAGCATGTTCCAGCAAGGAGGAGGGAGAAAGATAGCAAAGGAAGAGAACCTTGGGTGATAAGAGAGGTTGTAAATTTGGTCAAAAAGTAAAAGGAAACATATGTAAGGTTCAGGAAGATGAAATCAGACAGGGCCTTCGGGGAATACAGAGCAAGCAGGAAATAACTCAAGCAAGGAATCAGAATGGTTGTTAGGGGTTGTGTTATGGTCTGACTCTGGGGTGGAAGATTGCAACCTTCACATGGTCCGCCCTGTTTCGACTAATGCAATCGACTCGACGTACACAAATGGAAAATCAAATAGAAAAAGTTGTCCAACAACTTTAGGCTGTGCACGCCACACGAAGGAAGAAGATGGTCTGACTCCGACATGTATATTGATTGCCTCCTTTTAGTGATAAGGATCGGATGAACCGCAGCACAAAATTGCCTACAGTCTCCAATAATCAGTATTTTCTTGTTTTCAACCATGTGGGTACATTGACCCCCCCCCCCTTGCAAACGCGCTTTGGGAAAACAGACCCAACGGGTCTGCACTTGGTCTAGTTGACATGTAAAAATGCATTTACTTACACAATGTGTATATCCCTCATGAGCTGCTCCACAGGTTCGCCATTAGGCAATGCAGAAACAACTGTTTTGGCTGTGACAGTCATGCATTTACATTGTGATTTAACTAGAAGGTGGCTTTCAGCATCAGCTGTAAGAAAATAGACATGGTTATTAGCTTTCTGAATCAGTAGCATTTATAATAAGTGTGGACGTTACAATGTCCAGCAAATCCAGGCGCAAATTGAATGCATCTGTTAATTGGCTTGCGAGTACAGAAAAAAAACTATAAGGTAAGATAAGATAAGATAAAATACCGTTTATTGGCGTTTGAACCTAAGTTCAAACAATATGTCGTTTCTGCAGTTGTACGAACAAGAAAAAAAAACAAGACACACAATTAACACAATTTACACAAACATCCATCACATTGGATCTCCAAACACCTCCTCACTGTGATGGAAGGCAAAGTCTTGTCTCTCCCCTGTTCTTTATTCTTTTCCTGATGTTTGTATGTATGAATGTATTTATGGAATTCCCTGCCACAGAGGGCAGTGGAGGCCAAACCACTGGATGTATTTAAGAGAGAGTTAGATAGAGCTCTAGGGGCTAGTGGAGTCAAGGGATATGGGGAGAAGGCAGGCACGGGTTATTGATAGGGGACGATCAGCCATGATCACAATGAATGGCGGTGCTGGCTTGAAGGGCCGAATGGCCTCCTCCTGCAACTATTTTCTATGTTTCTATGTTTCTATGTACACAATATTTTAAATGCAGCCTCAGTAAGCCTAGATAATTGTTTTAAGCCATTTGTATTTTTGTACTTGAATCCTCTTGCAATAAAAGCCAACATAACACAAGACATGTTGTGCCTGCATGCTACCTTTTAGTAATTCATGTAAATGGTCACGCAGATTCCTCTATCACGCCATTCAATCTTTAATTACTTAAAAAGACGCTACCTTTCAATTTTTTCTACCAAAGTGTACAAATGTACATGTTGCCACAATCAGTTCCTGCCTGTTTTCCTGAAGCCTCTGCACCCTCATCACAACCAACATTGCTACCCAGCGATGTAGCAAGTACGAGTGTGGAGATTTTACATGATATCTAAATGGACATAGAATGTGAACAGTAGTTGCTCAGTCACTCTGTTTCACAGATCTCTGTACCTTCTGGCAGATGAGTGCTGGCCCACCAACATGCCATAAACATTCATCACAAACATGGGGACCGGAATAATATCTAAGCTGACGGATGTGTGGTTATCTGGTTTATCTCATCTAAAATAATGTGGTGATAGCAGAGCTCTGAAAAATGATATAAATTGTTTTACAATACTTAAGATTTAAAAAAAATTCCTACAGTGAAAATCATCATGCCTTGAAGATTTATTTACCAAAAATCAATTATGTTTTTCCTTTAGCTTTTACCATTTACATTCATTCAATTTTCCTTTGATTTGCGTTTTGTTTTGTGTCGTTGATATTTTATTTCCCTCGGGATATAAAATATTAATTTCAAAAGTGCTCCGTTCACTTAGTGTTCAATACAATCTCACTGGTATCTCTTACGATCTTCCCTCGTAGTGTTATTTTTCAAAATGCATTTATATTAAAAATTAGATTTTTGGTTTTAACCTTGATGATGCTTGCAATTCTTTTTTCAATTTCTTCCATTTATTACTTAACATGCACTCCTGACGTCGCTCTGAGCAAAGATGTGGTTATCTTATTCAAAAATAGTATTATAATGGCTGGCATTAGAAACGTAAATGTCTCGTTTTTGGCAGTGAGTATGCGTTTGGCGCCGGGTTCAACTCGCATTGATCGGGTTGAGGTAGAGGGTAGTCAAGTAATAAATGCAAGAACATGAAAAAAATTGCACGTACCATCAAAGTTAACACTCATTTATTAGTTCATTTGAATTAAATCATGAAATAATGTTTTTTGGAGTCTTTCAAATGTAGTAGAGTTTTAGGAAACAGAACAGTTTTTAAATTTGCTTTATATGTGATTTTAAAAATTGTAATCATCTTTTGTGAATCTGACCATTCATTTATACATTTATATTCAACAATTGCATTTTACTTGAATTTTAAATCTTTTCATTAAGTTTTTTAGTTTATTTTAGTTTTATTTATATCTAAAAGTCTTAATTAATAGTCAAGGAGGCCCAATATAGCAGTGTCCTATCTGCTTGGGTATGGATATCAGTATGGGATGCTTTAGGACCTGTTATGACACTTTGCTTAAATAACTAAATGGAAATAAAGAATCCGAGCTCCTCAATTGATGAGTTGGGAATTAATATTCCCTTTCTTTAGATCCATGTGTTACAGATTGACTCTGGAACTACCGGTAATCTGGAGTTAATTTATGGTGAGTAGAAACTAAAACCTCTGTAGCAGAAACTCATTTTAAGTGGTTGCTCAAATTTGGGAGGAATTACACAATTAGTAACTTCTATTTAAAAAAAGTCAAGATATGCCAAAGATGCACATTCATGGCCACGGGATACACAGCAAGGACAATGTTATCATTCATAAATCACTGGGACCGCTGCATGCGGAGGCGATCATATTCATCTGCAAAGAGACTGCATGAGTATACGATACAGCATGGAAACAGGCCCTTCAGCCTTTCGAGTCCATGCTGACCATCGATATATCGACTATCACACGTTCTATGTTATCCCTCTTTCTCATCCACTCTCTGCACATTAGGGACAAGTTACAGAGGCAAATTAACCTACAAACCCGCACGTCTTTGGAATGTGGGGGAAAACCAGAACACCGCGAGGAAATCCGAGCGATCACAGAAAGAACGTGCAAACACCACACAGACAGCACCCAAGGTCAGGATCGAACCTGGTGTTGTGAGGCAGCAGCTCTACCAGCTGCACCACTGTGCCGCTCTAGTGCTCGTACAGTCCACAAATCAATTCACATCTAGTCTAATCTAGGCTTGTACTACTGTCTCCACAAACAGTCAACTCATTGTCGTTGCTTCTCATTATGTAGGAAGAAAACGTCTTCATTATTTTTTAGTTTTTATACTTTAGAGGTTTCTATTGCTAAGAAAACAGGAAATATTTATGCATCACATTGAACAATGAAAAATGTCATAATTAAACACCACACCTGCTGCAAGAATTGTGAAAAGCAGAATTGCTGCAAAAGGCTTCAGTACTTGTTTGTTCTTCATAACTGGGAGCTTCACCTTCTTTGATCTTCCGTTTGTCTTGTGGCTCTACACGCAGTCTGATCAGAGTGCTCACACAAAATGAAAGACCAAAGTGTTTTGCCTGTTTTTTTGAATTTGTTCCTTTAATTAGCTTCAAACTATTTTCGGTTCCATTTTAAGACATAGCTTTAGACAGAAACCAGATGCTGGATCCGCTGCCTTTGATTGGGGAGTTTTAAAAATAAAAAACGCAACTGAAATTAATTCAGACATACATCCAACCACAACTGGACAGCTTGCAATGATTTTTCTTAGTAAATAAATCCAGTTTTGGCTCACAACAGTGCAAGAAGCAGTAGAGACCCACAGATGAAGTGAGATGCAAAGAATGGTGACAGTAATATGGGCTGAAAAAACTAACAAGTAAAAAAAAAAACTTACGTATTAATAAGGACAAACTAAAAAGTTTAACAGGTATATTGAGCTGGTGGCTGAAGAAATATCGAGCCCTCCAAAGACAGATGCAAGGGACATTTTAAATGCAAATCAGAAAACCGCAGAGCAGTTAAAAATATTTCTTGAATTCTCACAATAGGGATATGAGGAAACTAAAAATAAATCTATTGAAGACATTTTACTGGGTTTTTAAGAAATAAAAGAAAAGTTATGGTAAAAATAATAGCTTAGAATTGATTTTGCAACAATGTTTTTCAGTGTTAAATCACTATTAGCGATCTCTGTGAAGTGGCTTTGAGCATTTCTGACAGGAGTGCGTTTATTGGTGCCTGCATGAAAACTATGGGATGATTTATTTTATCAAATGCTGCTGTGCTTCATGCAGGCAGACAAGGCGTTATTACCCAAACCTCGTATATCTGCCATATATCCTTACACCTCTGACTTCCTTTAAAGAGTCACGCCACATATAACCATATAACAATTACAGCACGGAAACAGGCCATCTTGCCCTTCTAGTCTGTGCCGAACACTTATTCTCCCCTAGTCCCATCCACCTGCACTCAGACCATAACCCTCCATTCCTTTCCCGTCTATGTACCTATCCAATTTATTTTTAAATGATAAAATCGAACCTGCCTCCATCACTTCCACTGGAAGCTCATTCCACACAGCTACCACTCTCTGAGTAAAGAAGTTCCCCCTCATGTTACCCCTAAACCTTTGTCCCTTAATTCTCAAATCATGTCCTCTTGTTTGAATCTTCCCTACTCTCAATGGGAAAGCTTATCCACGTCTATCCCTCTCATAATTTTAAAGACCTCTATCAAGTCCCCCTTAACCTTCTGCGCTCCAAAGAATAAAGACCTATCTTGTTCAACCTTTCTCTGTAATTTAGGTGCTGAAACCCAGGCAACATTCTTGCCACAATGCGTGGAGAAATTTTCCCGCCAGCAGGGAATGTTCACAAGGGAAGATTGAATTCTCTGGTGCTGGGTTGGGAGGGAAGGGGTTGATATATCCTGGGGGCAGAGAAACGTACACTCTCTGGAGTAGAATCGTGTGTGGAGGAGGCATCTTCCTAGTCCAAGGACATTACAGCGCCAGAGACCCTGGTTCGATCCTGGCTACGGGCGCTGTCTGTATGGAGCTTGTGTGTTCTCCCTGTGATCGTGTGGGTTTTCTCTGGGTGCTCCAGTTTCCTCCCACACTCCAAAGACGCACAGGTTTGTAGGTTAATTGGCTTCGGTAAAAATTGTAAATTGTCCCTAGTGTGTAGGATGGTGCTAGTGTACAGGGATCGCTGGTCGGCGCGGGATCAGTGGGCCGAAACGCCTGTTTCCACGCTGCATCTCTAAAACTAAAAACTAAAAACTAAGATGGTATGGTTTCAGTATGATCACAAATGCGTGCTCTGAGCTTTGTGAAATGTTGCAAATGCAGATCCCCCTCTGAATGATAAAGTCACATCAACCAAAAAGTCAAAAATTCCCCACCATAAAGGTTGTATATTTTGACCTTTATTATGCCGCAGTGATTTATAAGTTACTGGCTGCAGAATTGTGAGGCTGTATTTCAGGGAGGTGGTGACCTTCACCTTGAACAAGGGCAATAGACACACTTGCGTGAGGTGGTTCTTGGCGATTTCAGAGATCGCTCTTGTATGTGTGGACTTCCTGGTGTGAGGATATCCTGAGTGATAGGTTGATAAAAGAAGACCTACAAAACCAGGAGTGGATAATGTGTTGGAATACTCACTCTTTTCTCAAATAGTTTCTCGTTGCTCATTTCTCAGCTGATGAACGTGAAACTACTCATGTATTTGCATAAATTATCGGTGTTTCATCACTAGCTTGTGAGATTCTCGGTGTTTCAGCATCTATCCCACCTCGACAACAGAGACACCTGCGTGAGAATGCTGTTCATCGACTTTAGCTCAGCAGTGAACACCATTATCCCCTCCAAACTGATCACCAAACTCATCGACCTGGGCATCGACCCCTCCCTCTGCAACTGGATACTGGACTTTCTGACCACCAGACCCCACCCAGTCTGTTAGGTTAGACAAGCACACCTCTTCAACCCTCACCATGAACACCGGCGTTCCACAGGGCTGTGTGCTGAGCCCCCTCCTCTACTCCCTCTTCACCTACGACTGCACACCTGTACATGGTACTAACACCATCGTCCAGGAAAGAGAGTTCACGTCGCGGCCCTGCTTCCACCAATCTTTCCACCATCACGCACAAGAAGCACAAGAAGCGACAAGGCGGACACCATTGTATGCAGATGCCGAGAAGTGCGTTCAGCTCTGAACAGCATCTAATCTTGTGAGGTGGATGAATGGGGTGCATTTAATCTGGCTTTTGTCAGTGATGCCAATGTACTTGTGTCGTTGAAGCTGCACTCGTGCTGACAAATAGAAAATAACGCATGCCGTCCCCGACTTATATAACGTAGATGGTGGAAGGCTCGGCAAGTTAGTTGAAATCAGTGTCACAGAATACACAGCCTTTGACTGACCATTGTAATTACCTGTACAATAATTATATAGATGTCTTGTTTCAGTTTCAGACCAACGGTGACTCCTACAATACTGCTTTCGTGGCTTCATGAAAGTTAATGCTGTTGAATGTCAAGGAAAGTTAGTTACATTATTTCTTGTAAGAAACAAGTATTGTCTCCAACATGGACTTGATGTGATAGTGTGCACATGTATGTGCCTCAAAAAAGTCAAAAATAAGATTTTTCAATATTTTTAACATTACAAAATGATGACTAAATTGAAAAAGTAAAATGTATTAATTTTGCCCACAAGCAGCTTATAGTGCGATGATCTGCCATAGACAACAACAGCAATGAGCAATAGAAACATAGAAACAGAAATATAGGTGCAGGAGTAGGCCATTTGGCCCTTCTAGCCAGCACCGCCATTCAATATGATCATGGCTGATCATCTAAAATCAGTACTCCGTTCCTGCTTTTCCCCCATATCCCTTGAATCCTTTAGCCCGAAGAGATACATCTAACCCAATACGTGTACCTGCATCTTTTTGTCTACAAATAAAGCACTGTGTCAAATATGGGCACAACACAAAGTGCAGGAGCAACTCAGAAGGTCAGGCAGCATTTGTGGAGGGAATGGAAAGATGATGTTTGGGTCGGGACCCTTCTTTAGTCTGAGCTTCTCCATATTTTATGTTTTGCTCAAGATTCCAGTATCTGCAGTTTCCTGTGTCTCCACTGTTTCAAACTTGGGGCATATGTCACTTGTCACACGAGTCCAGTACTGAATAATGTCTCTATTTTGAGGCCCCATTTCCTTCATGTTTGCAATTCAATTCAATTCAAGCATTTTCTCACTTAAAACAAGATAGGAACATGCCGATATACAAACCAACCAAGTCGGAGCAAGAGTGGCACTTTCAGCCTGTTCCGCCATTCAAAAAAATTGCAACCTCAATCTGAATTCCTGCCGACCCAGTTAATCTTTCACCCCCATGCTCATCAACATTGTTTCTACCTCTGAATTAAAAATATTCAAGGTTGCTGTTTCTCAACATTCAAGATTCAAGATTCAATTTAATTGTCATTTGGACCCCTTGAGGTCCAAACTAAATGTCGTTTCTGCAGCCATACATTACAAACAAATAGACCCAAGGCACAACATAATTTACATAAACATCCATCACATCGCTGTGATGGAAGGCCAAAAAAACTTATCTCTCCACTGCACTCCCCCCCCCCCCCCCCCCCCATGTCAGAGTCAAAGTCAAAGCCCCCGGCTGGCGATGGCGATTTGTCCCGCGGCCATTAAAGCCACGCCGGGTGGTGCAAGGTCGCACACCGGGTCTTGGTGTTAGAGCCCCCGGCGTGCGCTCGCAGAGTCCCGCGGCCATTCCAAGCCGCGCGGGGCGGTGATGTCAGGCCCCGCTCCAGGAGCTCTTCGACCCCGCAACTCGGGCGGGAGAAGTCGCCATTGCGAGAGCCCTGAAAAGCGGTCTCCCTCCAGGGACCCGCGGGCTCCCGGTGCCGCCGTCCGCCAGACCCGCAGTTGCAGCCTCCGAATCTCCGGAGGTCGGGCCGCAGCAGCAGCACGCTCCACCACCGCTCCACCCGCTCCGGACTCGGCCAGCTCCGTGACGGTGAGGTGAGTCGTCAGCACCAGAGCCCCCGGTCTTCCTGTTGGGGGCCGCTCCCCGTTGCAGCCCCAACGACAACGGAGACCCGACAAGAAAAGGTCGGGTCTCCCGTGCAGGGAGAGATTTAAAAGTTACCCCCTCCCTCCCACCCCACCCCCACCCCCCCCCACACACACACCCCCAACAAAAAATAACAAAAACTACATAGAAACATAGACAAAAAATAATAAAAACGCGGACGGGCTGCAGAGGCCGCTGCTGACGAGAGTCGCGCCGCCTACCGAGTTTCTACTTCCCTTTCAGGAAGACATTCCAAAACTCATTATTCTTGGTAGAGAAAAAAGTTCCCCAAGCTGCCTCAACCCTGACTTAAATGAATGACTCCTTCTTTTTAAACAGTGTCCCCTAATTAGAGATTCTCATCCACAATGCAAAGGTCCTTTCACATCCACCATGTCAAGCCACCTTGGGATGTGCTATCAGTCTGACATTCCAACAAAAAAACGGGGCTCCCGATATCATCTTCTTCCATCTCCCCCTTCTCTACCTTCTCCTCACCTCCTACTGTTCCTGCGCCTCCTCTTTCTACCTTAGACCATATTGGTCGGTGTGGGCGAGTGGGGCTGAAGAGCATCTTTCCACACTGTATGACTATAACTATAATCACCTTCCCAGATGTTGGCAAATGCTGACTCTATAATTGCCAGGTTAAAGAAGGGTCCTGATCCGAAACGTCACCTGTCCATGTTCTCCCGAGATGCTGCCTGACCAACTGAGTTAATCGTGCATTTTGTGTTTTTAATTATAAAGTGGGATATCTACCTCATGCTGAACTGCAAGTTGCAGAGTACGTGGTCTGGTGTTGGAAGTCAGTTCAAACAACTGATTCTGCGAGATTTCTCTACGAAGACTTCTACCACAAAGTACCTTCCAACTAACTCTAGACTTGGAAAACTGCTGTACATTGGGGTGTGCAGAACATGAGAGTGAGATGATGACTTTAATATTAACATTAATGGCCATGTAAGGGCTGGTCGTGTGACTTTCCTTGTGCAGATGAGACCACTGCAAAGAAGGATTGGTCAGATGGTGCACAATAATGCTGGAGAAACTTAGCGGGTGCAGCAGCATCTATGGGTGCAGATGCATTTTCCAGCATCTGCAGTTCCTTCTTGAACACTTCGTCAGATGGTGTGTAGGTAGGTTCTATGAAACTCAGTCGCATCAATAAGGCATTGCATGTAACATGGTGTGTAGCATCTGAACGTTAATTCAGATGATCTTGTCCGTTATAATTGTGAATATGCTATAAAATTATATCTCTGAGTAAAGTTTTGAGATGAACTTTACTATCTAATAGCCCTGTCCCACGGTACGAGTTCATTCCAAGAGCTCTCCCGTGTTTAAAAAAAATCAAACTCGTGGTAAGCACGGAGAATGAACGTAGCGGGTACGTCGGAGCTCGGGGATGTCTCTGAGCGTCTCGTAACGCTAACGGCAGGTACTCGGGAAGACTCACTAACAGCAGGTAAGCACGGGAAGACTCGTCAAGATTTTTCACCATGTTGATAAATGTCCACGAGAGCCCCGAGTACCGACGAGTGGCCATTACCGTAAATCTCCGAGTTCGATTCAGGGCAAACTCGGGAGAGTTCTTGGAATGAACTCGTACCGTGGGACAGGGGTTTAACTCAGATCAACAAATCTTGCACAGTTGTTGAAGGATTTGGAAAAGATTAGGGATAGTTTTAAGTTACAGTAGACAAGGCCTTTATTCAAAAGGTTAGTTTTGAATAGACTTAAAGTTTTCAGTCTTTTGTTGATGAGTTATTTAGTGCCTCGATAACTCAGAACTTACGCTATTTCTCGTAGGGAAGTTAACTCCCCACACATGTGTCTTCTGCTTTGTAGTTTTATGCTGCTCCTCCCTATATTGTTTAAATATTGTAAGATGTCACCCTATGTCCTTTCATTCAAGATACATTTATTTGTCACGTACTAATTGGTACAGTGAAATGTGTGAAATAAGTTCATTCTGACTTATGGCAGGTGTGAAGGTTTTACAAATAACTGGATGTCTAAATGTAATCTAGAGTAAGATTTCCAGTGGTTACAAACAGGAAATAACCGTTCTTTAAACCTAAACATCTGTCATTTTGCATATCCTGATAGAATTAATTGCTGACTAATATAATGAAGACATTCCATGTGAGAATCTTGCTACAAAACTTTTAAGCAGATTTTTTTATCATTTTTCTTGCCGCAAAAGCAATACAATTAGTTTCCAAATTTAAGGAAAATGGCAGAAATATTTGAATAAATGCTTGAGTCTGTGAAGGAGCAAAGTGTGCCAAAGTATTTCAAAAGATCACAGTCAGATTACAACGATGATAAGATAAACTTTAGGAAGGGTCATAGAAAAGTTAGCTGAACAGGTTAACCTTAAGGAAAAATTAAAAGGAGGCGAGATGGAGGAAGTTATAGAGACAAATTTAGAATGAATGGCGGAGAAAATTGGCAAAGATAACAATTGCTGTGAAATACAATGAGGAAACATAGAAAAGTATAACGTTGGAACAGGCCCGCAATGTCCATGACAAACCGGATGCCAAATTAAACCAAATTTGAGTATAGGAGCAGGGAGGTTCTACTGCAGTTGTACAGGGTCTTGGTGAGACCACACCTGGAGTATTGCGTACAGTTTTGGTCTCCAAATCTGAGGAAGGACATTATTGCCATAGAGGGAGTGCAGAGAAGGTTCACCAGACTGATTCCTGGGATGTCAGGACTGTCTTATGAAGAAAGACTGGATAGACTTGGTTTATACTCTCTAGAATTTAGAAGATTGAGAGGGGATCTTATAGAAACTTACAAAATTCTTAAGCGGTTGGACAGGCTAGATGCAGGAAGATTGCTCCCGATGTTTGGGAAGTCCAGGACAAGGGGTCACAGCTTAAGGATAGGGGGGAAATCCTTTAAAACCGAGATTAGAAGAACTTTTTTCACACAGAGAGTGGTGAATCTCTGGAACTCTCTGCCACAGAGGGTAGTTGAGGCCAGTTCATTGGCTATATTTAAGAGGGAGTTAGATGTGGCCCTTGTGGCTAAAGGGATCAGAGGGTATGGAGAGAAGTCAGGTACGGGATATTGGATGATCAGCCATGATCATATTGAATGGCGGTGCAGGCTCGAAGGGCCAAATGGCCTACTCCTGCACCTAATTTCGATGTTTCTATGTTTCTATGTTTCTAAACCAATCCCGTCTGCCTGTACATGATCTATATCCCCCCACTTCCTGTATATCCATGTGCCTATCCAAAAGCCACTTTAATTTCTCTTAACTTTAGTTTAGTTTAGTTTAGTTTAGAGATACAGCACGGAAACAAGCCCCTTCGGCCCATCGAGTCTGCAACGACCAGTGATCCCCACACATTAATGCTATCCTACACACACTAGGGACAATTTACATTTACACCAAGCCAATTAACCTCCAAACCTATACGTCTTTGGAGCGTGGGAGGTAACCGAAGATCTCACCCTTGACCCTTGAAGACCGAAAAAGGTGAATTTATTATGGGGAATAAGGAAATGGCAGATGAGTTGAACAGGTACTTTGGATTTGCCTTCACTAAGGAGGACACAAACAATCTTCCTGATGTACTAGTGGCCAGAGGATCTGGGGTGACAGAGGAACTGAAGAATATCCACATTAGGCAGGAAAAGGTGTTGGATAGACTGATGGACCGAAGGTTGATAAATCCCCAGGGCCTGATGGCCTGCATCCCAGGGTACTTAAGGCAGTGGCTCTAGAAATTGTGGACGCATTGGTGATAATTTTCCAATGTTCTATAGACTCAGGATCAGTTCCTGTGGATTGGAGGGTAGCTAGTGTTATCCCCACTTTTTAGGAAAGGCGGGAGAGAGAAAACAGGGAATTATAGACCAGTTAGCCTGATATCAGTGGTGGGGAAGATGCTGGAGTCAATTATAAAAGATGAGATAGCCGCACATTTGGATAGCAGTAACAGGATCGGTCTGGGTCAGCATGGATTTACGAAGGGGAAATCATGCTTGAATCTCTGGAACTCTCTGCCACAGAGGGTAGTTGAGGCCAGTTCATTGGCTATATTTAAGAGGGAGTTAGATGTGGCCCTTGTGGCCAAGGGGATCAGAGGGTATGGAGAGAAGGCAGGTACGGGATACTGAGTTGGATGCTCAGCCATGATCATATTGAATGGCGGTGCAGGCTCGAAGGGCCGAATGGCCTACTCCTGCACCTAATTTCCATGTTTCTATGTTTCTATGCTGGATTGTGTGATGGTCCGGGCTGCGACCACTAATTAAGAACTTATTAAGTGGAGCACTAATTGCACGCTGATATAAACATTGATAGATGAACAGATTAAGATATTGCTCCAGTGATGTAAACTGTGTGTATCCAGGAGCAACCAACCAGCCTACTGTATGCAAAGTAAATGGGACCGGGATTACAGCTCATTTCATGCTCTTTCTCCACTTAATTATGTGGAATAATAGAGGATCAACTCACAAATATTTGTTGTGTTTTTCCAGATAGTAGCGCTAAGTGAACTAAGGAGCCGAGTGCTGATAATTACTGAAAGACTGCAAATTACTGAGAGGACAGTAATATTCAATGTACAGTCTGCGTTGATGCAAGATTTGACCATGGAGATCAAATAAACATATTAAAGATGGAGATAAACTCATGAGAAGGGGTGGCCCATGAATACAGGTTGTGAAATGTCGTGCAACAACCTGTTCTAATTGTGTTGTGAAATCAAAAACCGTTTGAGTGCTAACTCATGGGGTCACCACCACAATTTGTACTCTATCATTGGTGATCGAGGGCAGGGACATTATATTGACCAGAATTCTCACAATTTAAAAACATTCAGTAATACTTAAAGGGAATTGTGATGACAAGAAAACATTTTATCAGGATGGATCCCAGCTTACATTGAAATGTAGAAACATAGAAAAAAGGTGCAGGAGTAGGCCATTCGGCCCTTCAAGCCTGCACCGCCATTCAATATGATCATGGCTGATCATCCAACTTAGTATCCTGTACCTGCCTCCTCTCCATACCCCCTGATCCCTTTAGCCACAAGGGCCACATCTAACTCCCTCTTAAATATAGCCAATGAACTGGCCTCAACCACCCTCTGTGGCAGAGAATTCCACCGATTCACCACTCTCTGTGTGAAAAAAAATGTTCTCATCTCGGTCCTAAAAGACTTCCCCCTTATCCCCAAACTATGACCCCTTGTTCTGGACTTCCCCATCATTGCTAACAATCTTCCTGAATCTAGGCTGTCCAACCCCTTAAGAATTTTGTACGTTTCTATAAGATCCCCCCTTAATCTTCTAAATTCCAGTGAGTACAAGTCTAGTATATCCAGTCTTTCTTCATCTGAAAGTCCCGCCATCCCAGGAATCAGTCTGGTGAACCTTCTCTGTACTCCCTCTATGGCAAGAATGTCTTTCCTCAGATTAGGAGACCAAAACTGTACGCAATACTCCAGGTGTGGTTTCACCAAGACCCTGTACAACTGCAGCTGAACCTCCCTGCTCCTATACTCAAATCCTTTTGCTATGAATGCTAACACACCATTCACTTTCTTCACTGCCTGCTGCACCTACTTTCAATGACTGGTGTACCATGACACCCAGGTCTCGTTACATCTCTTCTTTTCCTAATCAGCTTGCGTTGGGAACAGCTCCATCCAAGACCGCAAGAAATTGCAGCCAATTGTGGACAGAGCCCAGCTCAGACCATCACACAATCCATCCTTCCTTCTATTGACTCCATTTATACCTAACGCTGCCTTGGCAAGGCCAGCAGCATAATCAAGGAAGTGTTGCACCCTGGCCACTCCCTCTTCTCCCCTCTTCGATCAGGCAAAAGGTATAGAACTGTAAAAACGTACACCTCCAGATTCAGGGACTGTTTCTTCCCAGCTGTTATCAGGCAATTGAATCATCCTACCACAACCAAAGAGCAGTGCTGAACTACTATCTACCTCATTGGTGACCCTTGGACTATCCTTGATCGGACTTTGCTGGCTTCACCTTGCACTAAACATTATTCCCTTATCATGTATCTATACACTGTAAATGGCTCAATTGCTATCATGTTTTGTCTTCCTGCTGACTGGATAGCAGGCAACAAAAGCTTTTCACTGTACCTCGGTACACGTGACACTAAACAAAAGTTCGAGGTGGGAATAAATGCTGGCCTTGAGATCTTGGATAATTTAACAAAAAATGTTGCTGAGGGTGGTATGATTGATGTATAGATGGGCGTTCACAGAGCTGATAGAACAAGCAGCCTTTTTCAGTGCAACATTGTTAAAAGTTTTTCCATTGTTCTTGTCAAAAGTTTTAGAAAGAGTTCTGCTGGATAGAATAAATGAGTTTGTTAACTCCACAGATAACCAGTTTGGCTTTAAAGCTAAACATGGCACTGACTTATGCATATACAGTATGCCCTAAAGGAGATTGTAAACAAATATAGAGGCAAAAACTATTCAATCCTTATGTGCTTTATTGATGCTTCCAAAGCCTTTGACTGTGTTAATCACAGAAAGCTGTTTGGTAAAATGAGTCAAAGAGGGGTGCCTAAATACATTGTTAGAATTCTGGCCTACTGGTATCGCCCACCAGACTATGCAAATAAAATGGGGCAATAGGGTCTCAGCCACATTTGGGGTTAGCAATGGTGTTAGACAAGGGGGAATTTTGTCCCCAGTCCTTTTTAATCTATATATTGATGATCTGTCTAAACAATTGAAGGCCTGTAACACTGGGTGCGTGATTGGTAATATTTTAGTGAACCATATTATGTATGCAGATGATCTTGTGGTCTTTAGTCCATCTAGCGCTGGTCTCCAGCAGCTCCTTACTATATGTTCTGTGTATGGTGTGGAACATGACATTAAATATAATGCTAGTAAGAGTGCTGTTATGATCTGTAGAACCAAAGAGGATAAATGTCTAAAATTTCCTGATTTTAAATTGTCTGACAATAATCTTAGTGTCTGTAATAAGGTAAAATATCTAGGGCATATTATTACAGAACAAATGACAGATGATGAGGATATTTATAGGCAACGACGCATGCTGTATGTACAGGCGAATATTCTATTGCGTAAATTTGGTGCGTGTGCAGATGTGGTGAAGATGTCGCTATTTAGAGCATACTGCACACCACTCTACACTGCGCACCTGTGGTCGAACTATGGAAAGACAAGTTTGCAGAGACTAAAGGTGGCATATAACGATGCCATGAGAACACTGCTAAGGAAACCTAGATGGTGTAGTGCCAGTAATATGTTTGTGGCTGCAGGAGTCAGTACTTTAGAAGCTATCCTAAGACATCACATGTATTCATTGTAGGATAAATGACTCTAAAAATGTGATTATTGTGGCCTTGTCAAACATAAGGGTTAGCACTACACGCTACGAATCCCAGCTGTGGAGACACTGGTATTGTTGTCTCGTTGTAGGACATTGATCATTCTTTTAATCTGGATTTTTAACTTATGTATTGTGTTGTTTTTTTTAAATATAATTTATATATACTTTATGATATTTAATATGCAATGCATTTTTAATGTGATGTTGCCCCTTGTCTGCACCTCGAGTCTGTAATAACATTTATTTATTATTATTATCAAAATTAGGCGCGTAAATATTTATCATAGTTAATGGTGTATTGTAAATTTCTCCCGTGACTATAACATATCTTCCCTCTTTATCAGATATGGATTTCTTTAATTTAAAAGGTATGCCTTTCCGAATTATAATGGCCGTGCCTATTTATTATTATTATTATTATTATTAACAGCAGTGTGTCTCTTGCGACACGGACAATCAGTTTGTATGTATATTTAACCCGATGACAAGGCACAGAGTTGGGTGAAAGGTTGGTTTGTCAGACTACATGGAAACATATAATAGTGTAAACTGTGGGAGGGACAAGAATCAGAGACAGGCTGGTGAAGTGAGCACACACATGGTGAGTGAAATCTCATGGACCAAAATGTGAAGAGAAATATTTGAGTATGTAGAGGGGCAACATACTGTAACTGAAGTAGTGACGTTACAGTAGGAGGCAGGACTGAAGGAGGGGCCACACAAGTCTCTGGCAGGGCAAGTTTGGAATGGTGCACAAGGGTAGATGGCATCCTTGGATTTATACATTAGTTATATTGAGAAATTGCATAATCAGTAGTAAGAAAAGCAAATGCAATGTTAACATTTATTTCAAGAGGACTAGAATACAAACACAGGGATGCAATGCTGAGGCTTCATAAAGCACTGGTCAGACTGTCTTTGGATTATTGTGAACAGTTTTGGGTCCCATATCTGAAGAAAGATGTGCTGGTGTTGGAGAGGGTCCAGAGGAGGTTTACGAGAATTTACCTATCTCTTCCCCCTCAACCCCATTCTCCTGCCTTCTCCACATAACCCCTGACATGCTTACTAATCAAGAATCTATCTAAGTGCCTTAATAATATCCATTGACCTGGCCTCCGCAGCCTTCTGTGGCAATGAATTTCACAGATTCACCACCCTCTGACTAAAGACATTCCTCCTTATCTACTTCCTAAAGAAACACCATTTTATTCTGAGGCTACGACCCCTGGTCCTAGACGCTCCTGGTTAGAATCATCGATCACTACACCAGGTTCAGGAATAGTGACTCTCTTACACCGACAGGTTCTTGAACTGACCTGAACAAATCTAATCGTACCTCAGCAACAGAACACACAAGACCACTCCTTGCACTGCCTTGGACATGTGGAGGGGATACTTTGGTGTTCCATATCAATCTCCCTGTGTCTCTTTAAAATGATGACCAGGATACGATTATTGGATTCAAAGCAGTTTATTAACAAAACTTGCACGCACGCAGTTTTTCATACATATAATATAGCAAGCTCTTGACAGACACATTTCTTGCTGTGCAATGCTGCTTATAGCTGAAAATAATATGAAGTATGTTCTTAAACTAAAGGCCATTCGTCCACATTTCTCTGGTTACTCTAATTTAATGTTCCTTGTGTTACCGACAGAGAAAAGGCGAATGACAAAGCAATAGAGACCCTGAAAAGAATGGAGCAGTGGCTGGAAAGATGTGTCTGGAAAAACAGAGTCGGGTGTAGTACCGTGCCCCTGGATTTACAATGTCATCAGATCAGAAAAGCTCAATCACCTCCAGAACTATCAAAGCAGAGAAATTTGCATGGCTTTGAAAATACCTGAAATGGTGGCGGAGTTTTGGTGGTGGTTGGGAGTTGAAGAGCTAGAGGTGAGAATACTTGAATATCACTTATACATAACCAGCAAAGACACCTGTGCTGAATGATCTGCTGTCAACCTCATTCTATGAGTTAATATTGGAGACTTTCCCTTATAGGGAAGAGATAGAAGATTTGGCATTATATTTAGGAACAGACAAATACATTTTAGAATGCCATGTATTTAATGCTTAAATCATTATCAGAGATACAATCCTTTTTATTTAGAATTAAAATCACTTCACCAAAAAAACATTTGTAGGTATAAAACCTGTTTCATCACCTCAGGATACCATTGTGGCAATGAAGCCCTTCAAAATGTATCCTACTTTGCAGTTTTGGTCAGTAAGTCACTAATAAGCATCTTCACCCAGGCAGCCTTCCCACTCAAACAAACTTCTTTACGTGGGTTAATCTGATGAGCTCTGAAAGAAAAAGGGAGGCATTTTATCTTTCTAGTTATTAGAATTTTTTGAGGGGGGGATGGGGGAAGGGGGGGGGGGGGGGGGGGGGGGGGGGGGGGGAAAATTGCAACATCATTTAATTGTCAGAGTTCTCTTGTTTGTTCCTTTCACTTGTGGCAGATGATCTGCCGATAAAATGCAATTCATACAATTTCTCCACATTATCACGAATCCCACCCATTGAAATATAAACATGAAAATTTAAATGCATGAACAATTCTTACATGATTTCCACGTAATTGCACTCTTTGTTCGCAGCGATGATTTCAATTTTATGAATATTATCCACGAACATGCGATTTGTTTGAAACGTACTGCACCTACATCGTGATCCTAAATTGATATTTTTATGAGCCGCTGTAAAACAAATGACAAGTTGTAAAGACATATTCCTTAAAATTAGTTTTATTACTTTCAGTGTTCACAATGTGGCCCCTTCTTTGGCCTTCTGCGCTGTTATAACAAGCCTATTCTAAGACCGAGGAAGGATACATCAAGTTCCATCTGGACACATAGTATCCTGCAAGCCTGAACATCAAATAGAACAACCTGGAAAACACACACTGTCTTTGAATCAGAACCTGCCAAACCCACTCAGGATTTTATGTTTCAGTGTGATCACCGCTCATTTTTAAAATTACAATGAGTACAGACCCACCCGCTTCATCCATTTATTATAAGACAATCCATATCTAATATTATCCAAGTGAACATTCGTTGAACTGTCTTCTGTTCCTTCAACTGGCTGAATGAATCAAAAATCTAATTACAACTATAAAGCTTAAAGACTCTAAATGACAAGATCTAGGGTATTTTCCTCACCCATAGACAAAGCTGCACAAATTCCAAGCAGCAGCAGGAGTGTAGCACTAACTCTGTAGTTCATTGTCGGAGTTCCAGTCTTCTCGAGCCTTGCCTTTCTGATTCAGTTGGTTTTTCTTGGTGTCTTCTATTTGCTCTGTAATTTATATTCTGAATAACTAGGGGTTGCTCAATATAATGAAATTGCAACGGCCACTGGTCACTGGTGCAACAGAAAACACTGATTACATCAAGATAGTCAAATTAATAATAAGCAGAAATGTTGCAATTTGTAGATTATATCAAAATAGACAGTTTGTTTTAAAAAAATAAGCTTTAAACAAGTTAATGGTGTGACGGAGACAGTAGGAAGTTGGAACAGGAGCAGGCCATTCAGCACTTGAGCCTCTCTCATGCTCAATAAAACCATGGCTAATACAACGTTCCAAATCTGCTCTCCCACCCTGTCCCATTACACTCAATTCTTTTACAGATCATACATTTTTCTCCACTTTGAATATATTCAACGATTCAGCCTTTCCTGGGATAAGGAATTCAGATAAGTCACCGATATTTGAGGGAAGATATTCTTCCTTGTCTCATTCATAAATGCCACCTCCACCTTATTTTGCGTTGGTGTGTTTTGGTCCCAGACTTTACTACAAGCAGGATCATCTTTCCAACACACGGCTGCCACACCCCCTCAGGATTTTTATGTTTCAGTGTGATGAGCTCTCATTGTTTTAAGTTACAATGAGCACACCCCCACCCGTTTCAACCTTTCTCACACAAGACAATCCATATCCAAGTGAACATTCTGTGAAGTGTCTCTAATAATTATCTATTGTTCCTTAAATAACATGGTCACAAAACTGCTCACGTACTCTAATGTTGTCTCACTAATGTCTTACGCAGTAGCCGTAAGTTTCCCTGCATTTATATTCCATCTCTTTTGAAATGAAAGGCAAGTATCTGCTTCCTTCCTGATCCGTGCTGCACCCAAGAGAAACTTCTGTATTCATGCTGCATGTTTCTGCTATCTTTTGCCATTTAAATCATAATTTGACTACACATCCTCCCTGCCTTTTGAATGGACGTCATCTCTTATTCTTAATAACCGAGTCCTTGCAGCCTACCACCTGGATCGGAGCGGCCTTTCCTGCCGGGGACCGGGAACTGGACCAGAGCTTCAACAGCGGCGGGGCAGCGCTAAATTCACCGTGGAGCGGGCGATGCCAACCCTGGAACGCCGTTTGGAGCTCCGGAGTGTTACGCCGCTGCTCCAACATCGTGGAGCAGCGGTTTGGGAGAGCTCCCAGCGCGGGCGGCGCTGACTTCAATATCGCGGAGTCGCGAGCGTTGAATCTCCGCCCGGCACGGCCTCCGGACTTTGGGAGCCGCTGACTCCGGTAGGAGGTGGCCGACTATGATGTCCAAGCCACTGAGGAGGTCCCCCAGCCCCGACGCCGGACTTACATCACCCCGGCAAGCGGGCCTGTACATCGGGCCGCCCGTAGCGGCGACTGCGGAAGGCTCGGGGAGGCCCCGACCACGGGTGAACATTGGGGAACATTAGAGGAGAGACTGACTTTGGTACCTTCCCTCAAACTGGGAAACTTTGATTCTGCTGTGTGGGGATGTTTTATGTTGAACTCTATCGTGTGTTGTGTTCTTTATTTGTATTGCATGGCTGTACGGTGAACACATTTCACTGTGCCAACTGGCACATGTGACAAATTAATGTATTTTGTATCTTGTATCGCTGATGGGAGAAGAGGGAATGTCTGGAGTGAGACTCGTCCTTAATTATGCCGGTGGCTTTGCCAAGGCTGCATGAAATTTAGATAGGGCCAATGGAATAGATATTGGATTGTGTGATGGTCTGGGCTGCGACCACTAATTAAGAACTTATTAAGTGGAGCACTAATTGCACGCTGATATAAACATTGATAGATGAACAGATTAAGATATTGCTCCAGTGAAGTAAACTGTGTGTATCCAGCAGCAACCAACCAGCCTACTGTATGCAAAGTAAATGGGGCCGGGATTACAGCTCATTTCATGCTCTTTCTCCACTTAATTATGTGGAATAATAGAGGATCAACTCACAAATATTTGTTGTGTTTTTCCAGATAGTAGCGCTGAGTGAACTAAGGAGCCGAGTGCTGATAATTACTGAAAGACTGCAAATTACTGAGAGGACAGTAATATTCAATGTACAGTCTGCTTTGATGCAAGATTTGACCATGGAGATCAAATAAACATATTAAAGATGGAGATAAACTCATGAGAAGGGATGGGCCATGAATACAGGTTGTGAAATGTTGTGCAACAACCTGTTCTAATTGTTGTGAAATCAAAAACCGTTTGAGTGCTAACTCATGGGGTCACCACCACAATTTGTACCGTATCATTGGTGAACGAGGGCAGGGACATTATATTGACCAGAATTCTCACAATTTAAAATCATTCAGTAATACTTAAAGGGAATTGTGATGACAAGAAAACATTTTATCAGGATGGATCCCAGCTTGGTTTGGGAACAGCTCCATCCAAGACCGCAAGAAATTGCAGCCAATTGTGAACAGAGCCCAGCTCAGACCATCACACAATCCATCCTTACATAGAAACATAGAAATTAGGTGCAGGAGTAGGCCATTCGGCCCTTCAAGCCTGCACCACCATTCAATATGATCATGGCTGATCATCCAACTCAGTATCCCGTACCTGCCTTCTCTCCATACCCTCTGATCCCCTTAGCCACAAGGGCCACATCTAACTCCCTCTTAAATATAGCCAATTAACTGGCCTTGACTACCCTCTGCGGCAGAGAGTTCCAGAGACTCACCACTCTCTGTGTGAAAAAAGTTCTTCTCATCTCGGTTTTAAAGGATTTCCCCCTTATCCTTAAGCTGTGACCCCTTGTCCTGGACTTCCCCAACATCGGGAGCACTCTTCCTGCATCTAGCCTGTCCAACCCCTTAAGAATTTTGTACGTTTCTATAAGATCCCCCCTCAATCTCCTAAATTCTAGAGAGTATAAACCAAGTCTATCCAGTCTTTCTTCATAAGACAGTCCTGACATCCCAGGAATCAGTCTGGTGAACCTTCTCTGCACTCTCTCTATGGCAATAATGTCCTTCCTCAGATTTGGAGACCAAAACTGTACGCAATACTCCAGGTGTGGTCTCACCAAGACCCTGTACAACTGCAGTAGAACCTCCCTGCTCCTATACTCAAATCCTCTTGCTATGAAAGCCAACATACCATTCGCTTTCTTCACTGCCTGCTGCACCTGCATGCCTACTTTCAATGATGGTGTACCATGACACCCAGGTCTCGCTGCATCTCCCCTTTTCCTAGTCGGCCACCATTTAGATAATTTACAATACAATACAATACAATACAATACAATACAATTTATTTGTCATTTGGACCCCGTTGAGGTCCAAACGAAATGTCGTTTCTGCAGCCATACATTATAAAACGAAAAAGACCTGAGACACAACACAATTTACACAAACATCCATCACAGCGCTGTGATGGAAGGCAAAAAAACGTATCTCTCCCCTGCACTCCCCACCGATGTCAGTCAAAGTCAAAGACCCCGGCGGGCGATGGCGATTGTCCCGCGGCCATTAATGCCACGCCGGGTGATGCAAGGTCGCGCACCGGGTCTTGGTGTTAGAGCCCCCGGCGGGCGCACGCAAAGTCCTGCGGCCATTCCAAGCCACGCGGGGCGATGGTAAGTGTCCCCGCTCCAGGTGCTCTTCAATCCTGCAACTCGGGCGGGAGAAGTCGCTGTTGCGGAAGCCCCGAAAAGCGGTCTCCCTCCAGGGACCCGCGGGCTCCCGGTGTTGCCGTCCGCCAGACCCGCAGCTGCAGCCTCGGAATCTCCGGGGGTCGGGTCGCAGCAGCGCTCCACCACAGCTCCACCCGCTCCGGACTTGGCCAGCTCTGCAACGGCGAGTAGGACCACAGCTCCGCAACTGGAGCCCCAGGTCGTTCCTGCTGGAGGCCGCTCCACGTTGCAGCCCCAACGACAACGGAGACCCGACAAAGAAAAGGTCGGGTCTCCCGTGCAGGGGAAAGATTTTAAAGTTCCCCCCCCCCACCCCAACCCCCCCACACACACATACCCCGACAAAAAAATAAAATAAAAACTACATAGAAACGAGACAAAAATAATAAAAAGACTGACGGACTGCAGAGGCCGCTGCTGACGAGAGTCGCGCCGCCCACCGAACAGCTCCATCCAAGACCGCAAGAAATTGCAGCCAATTGTGGACAGAGCCCAGCTCAGACCATCACACAATCCATCCTTCCTTCTATTGACTCCATTTCTACCTCACGCTGCCTTGGCAAAGCCAGCAGCATAATCAAGGACGTGTTGCACCCTGGCCACTCCCTCTTCTCCCCTCTTCGATCAGGCAAAAGGCAGCATGTAAAAACGCACACCTCCAGATTCAGGGACTGTTTCTTCCCAACTGTTATCAGGCAATTGAATCATCCTACCACAACCAAAGAGCAGTGCTGAACTACTATCTACCTCATTGGTGACCCTTGGACTATCCTTGATCGGACTTTGCTGGCTTCACCTTGCACTAAACATGATTCCCTTATCATGTGTCTATACACTGTAAATGGCTCAATTGCAATCATGTTTTGTCTTCCTGCTGACTGGATAGCAGGCAACAAAAGCTTTTCACTGTACCTCGGTACACGTGACACTAAACAAAACTGAACAGAGGAACGTCTTGGGGAAGTCTTTGTGGGGTTCAGAAGTTGCAGCTGAATTATATTACACCCCACATTACTCTTTATTCATCATCACAGGGTCTAAATATTAGAACCCCCGACCTTCCACTATCTTGGGAATATCTCCATCATACAGTGGATCAAGGGTAGTTACAGGTGGGAATAAATGCTGGCCTTTGCTTGATTGAGATCTTGGATAATTTAACAAAAAGAGTTGCTGAGGGTCGTATGATTGATGTATAGATGGGCGTTCACAGAGCTGACAGACACACAATATAACAAGTGCCTTTTCAGTGTACTAACACTGCAACATTATTAACAGCATTATGTCACTTGCTACACGGACAATCAGTTTGTATGTATATTTAACGCGAGGCCCAGAGTTGGGTGAAGGGTTGGTTTGTCAGACTACATGGAAACATATAATAGTGTGAACTGTGGGAGGGACAAGAATCAGAGACAGGCTGGTGAAGTGAGCAGACACATGGTGAGTGAAATCTCATGGACCAAAATGTGAAGAGAAATATTTGAGTATGTAGAGGGGCAACATACTGTAACTGAAGTAGTGACGTTACAGTAGGAGGCAGGACTGAAGGAGGGGCCACACAAGTCTCTGGCAGGGCAAGCTTGGAATGGTGCACAAGGGTAGATGGCATCCTTGGATTTATACATTAGTTATATAGAGAAATTGCATAATCACTAGTAAGAAAAGTAAATGCAATGTTAACATTTATTTCAAGAGGACTAGAATACAAAAACAGGGATGCAATGCTGAGGCTTCATAAAGCACTGGTCAGACTGTCTTTAGATTATTGTGAACAGTTTTGGGTCCCATATCTGAAGAAAGATGTGCTGGTGTTGGAGAGGGTCCAGAGGAGGTTTACGAGAATTTACCTATCTCTCCCCCTCAACCCCATTCTCCTGCCTTCTCCACATAACCCCTGACATGCTTACTGATCAAGAATCTATCTAAGTGCCTTAATAATATCCATTGACCTGGCCTCCGCAGCCTTCTGTGGCAATGAATTTCACAGATTCACCATCCTCTGACTAAAGAAATTCCTCCTTATCTACTTCCTAAAGAAACACCATTTTATTCTGAGTCTACGACCCCTGGTCCTAGACGCTCCTGGTTAGAATCATCGAGCACTACTCCCCTCCATCCCACAGATGCTGGAGTTCCTTCAGCAGATCATTTATTGCAAAAGAAAAATATGTTTCAAAGTTCAAAGTTCAAAGTAAACTATTGTCAATTCAAATAAATTCGATTGAAATTGCGTTTCCCCATACTCCAAATGTGCAAGTAATATTTATAACACAGACAGACAATATACCAATAAGATAGACAATATGCATTATTTAAAATATTCACAGTGTGCCAGACTGTAGTAACATTTTGAGGTATGTCATTAAGATGCAATAATAAAGGTGCAATATAGAAAAGTGCAAATAGCATACTGCAGACATTGAATTAAAGTTAAATGTTCATGGAATTTTCTTGAGTGTGTTGAGTAGTCTGATGGCCTGAGAGAAAAAGCTGTTTTTGAATCTGGTGGGTTTGCTCCGCATACTGCGGTAGCGCTTGCCAGATGGTAGGAGAGTGAACAGTTTGTGTGCTGGGTGGGTGGTGGCTTTGATGATATTGGTTGCTCTCTTGCGACAGCGAGATGGGTATAAGTCCTGGATTGCAGGTTGGGGTGATCTGGTGATCTTCTCCGCTGTCCTCACCACTCTCTGTAAACCATTGACCGTTTTAGCGTGCAGTTTGCAGATAACACTAAAGTAGGTGGTATTGTGGACAGTGAAGATGGTTGTCAAGGATTACAGTGGGATCTTGATCAGCTGGGCGAATGGGCTGAGGAGTTTGGTGCAGGTGGGTGAGGGGTGTTTTGGGATTTTTGGAGGTCCGGTTGAGATGGGACCTTCATGGTGTATGTGGGCCCTGAGGCCATGGTGGAGTAAGGATTGTAGGGGTGCTAGTGCAGGGTTCCCTGGAGGTTGTGTCATAGGTGGGGAGGATGATGGAGAGGGCTTGTTCTACATTGGCCCTTGGCATTCAGGGTATTTAGTGTGGAGTTTGGAATGTTGTGTTGCAGTTGTACAGGACGTTGTGGGGCCACATTTGGAGCACTGTGTTCAGTCTTGGTCACAGGGATGTCATTGGGCTGGAGGGAGAGTACAGAGAAGATGAGTGAGGATGTTGCTGGGACTGAGGGGTCTGAGATATAAGGAGGTTGGGACTTTGTTCCGTGGAGTGCAGGAGGCTTATTGGACAATGGAGGAGGATGAAGAGGCTTTAAGACCTCCTTGTGCTTCCATGAGTCAAAATCACACATGATCAGATCACTGAGAAAAGAATGTGAGGCAGCATGTGGAAACATTTGTTTAAAAGATGAACTGGTTGTGATCTGCAATTCATTGATTGCAAAGTTACTGGAAACAGAATTTTAAATGGTATGAATGAATTTTAAAGAAAGACTGAGCCAACTGTTTTACTTTATAAGTTCTGTCACCAAACTGTCTGAGGCACATTCGTCCTACACTTTCCTTCAGCGCTATATGTTCCTATTAATAGTATAACAGGTCTGTTAAACATAACACTTGTAATAGCTTGGAAGACTGACACATCTCATCCAGGGAATATACAAGATTAGTCTTGATCTTTCAGATCAAGGTGTTTTATATCTGCTGGGCAATGGATTGTCATATAAAGGCAGCAGAATAGCTGGTGCTAGCAAATCAGATTGAATTATAAATGGAATTTAATCCTGATAGTTATGACACATTGCACAAATTCATATAACCATATAACAATTACAGCACGGAAACAGGCCATCTCGGCCCTACAAGTCCGTGCCGAACAACTTTTTTTCCCTTAGTCCCACCTGCCTGCGCTCATACCATAACCCTCCATTCCCTTCTCATCCATATGCCTATCCAATTTATTTTTAAATGATACCAATGAACCTGCCTCCACCACTTCCACTGGAAGCTCATTCCACACCGCTACCACTCTCTGAGTAAAGAAGTTCCCCCTCATATTACCCCTAAACTTCTGTCCTTTAATTCTGAAGTCATGCCCTCTTGTTTGAATCTTCCCTATTCTCAAAGGGAAAAGCTTGTCCACATCAACTCTGTCTCTCCCTCTCATCATTTAAAAGACCTCTATCAAGTCCCCCCTTAACCTTCTGCGCTCCAGAGAATAAAGACCTAACTTATTCAACCTATCTCTGTAACTTAGTAGTTGTTGAAACCCAGGCAACATTCTAGTAAATCTCCTCTGTACTCTCTCTATTTTATAAAGACATCCTTCCTATAATTGGGCGACCAAAATTGTACACCATACTCCAGATTTGGTCTCACCAATGCCTTGTACAATTTTAACATTACATCCCAGCTCCTGGGTGTTAATATCTCAGATAACCTGTCCTGGGCCCAGCACATAGATGGAATCATGAAGTGCCAACAACACTACTTTTTTCAAAGTTTAAAGAGATCTGGCATGTCACCAAATACTCCAACACAATTCCACAGAAACATTGTAGAAAGTATTGTGACTGGTCACATCATGGCCTGGTATTGCAATTCTATCTGCAAGGAATGAAAGTGTTGCCGTCCATCACAGGTACAACCCCCGCCCCCCCCCCCCCCCCCCCCCCACCCCCCCACCCCCCCCCCCCCCCACCCCCCCCCCCCCACCCAGGTTCAGGAATAGTTACTCTCTTACACCGACAGGTTCTTGAACTGACCTGAACAAATCTAATCGTACCTCGGCAACAGAACACACAAGACCACTCCTTGCACTGCCTTGGACTTGTGGAGGGGATAAGATAGAGTAAAGTGTGTGTAAGAGATAAGCGGTTAGAGCAACACTGAGGAAAAGCGTAGTCACGCAGAAGATGTTACAAATGTTCAACACATTTTACCACAGTGGGTGGTGTGGATCGGTTTCTCACAACATTATAGAAGCTTCCGGATGAGCACTTGTATTGCCAATGCATAGAAGGTTACAGACAAAGTACTAGTAAATGGCATTAATATAGATGAGTACTGGATGTCATGGGCATGCTGATTTGTCTGTTTCTGTCGAAGATAGACACAAAATGCTGGAGTTGCAAAATGCATCGGGTCAGGCATCAATTCTGGAGAAAAGAATAGGTGATGTTTCGGGTCAAGACCCATTTTCAGACATTCAGCCTGTTTTTGTGTTCTATAAATCTAATTGACTTAACACAGCTTTGGTGTTCCGTATCATTCTCCCTGTGTCTCTTTAAAATGATGACCAGGATACGATTATTGGATTCAAAGCAGTTTATTAACAAAACTTGAACGCACACAGTTTTTCATACATATAATATAGCAAGCTCTTGACAGACACATTTCTTTCTGTGCCTTGCTGCTTATAGCTTCAAATAATATGAAGTATGTTCTTAAACTAAAGGCCATTCATAGAAACATAGAAACATAGAAAATAGGTGCAGGAGTAGGCCATTCGGCCCTTTGAGCTTGCACCGCCATTCAATATGATCATGGCTGATCATCCAACTCAGTATCCTGTACCTGCCTTCTCTCCATACCCCCTGATCCCTTTAGCCACAAGGGCCTCTTAAATATAGCCAATGAACTGGCCTCAACTACCTTCTGCGGCAGAGAATTCCAGAGATTCACCACTCTCTGTGTGAAAAATGGTTTTCCTCATCTCGGTCCTAAAAGATTTCCCCCTTATCCTTAAACTGTGACCCCTTGTTCTGGACTTCCCCAACATCGGGAACAATCTTCCTGCATCAAGTCTGTCCAACCCCTTACGAATTTTGTAAGTTTCTATAAGATCCACCCTCAATCTTCTAAATTCTAGCTAGTACAAACCGAGTCTATCCAGTCTTTCTTCATATGAAAGTCCTGACATCCCAGAAATCAGTCTGGTGAACCTTCTCTGTACTCCCTCTATGGCAAAAATGTCTTTCCTCAGATTAGGAGACCAAAACTGTACGCAATACTCCAGGTGTGGTCTCACCAAGGCCCTGTACAACTGCGGTAGAACCTCCCTGCTCCTATACTCAAATCCTTTTGCTATGAATGCTAACATACCATTCGCCTTCTTTCACAATTACTCTACACAAAAAAAGTCGTTGAAAGGAGACCAACTCCTTAAGAATGTTCATCCACATTACCCTAGTTACTCTAATTTAATGTTCCTCGTGTTACCGACAGAGAAAAGAAGAATGACAAAGTATTAGAGACCCTGAAAAGAATGGAGCAGTGGCTGGAAAGATGTGTCTGGAAAAAGCGTAGTCGGGTGTAGTACCGTGCCCCTGGATTTACAATGTCATCAGATCAGGAAAGCTCAATCACCTCCATCCTGATGTGCCAATGACTGCCATTAAAAAAGGAAACAGGGATTGTGTGCTTTGTCCATCTCATCATAGAATTAAAAAATAGAGAGGAATTATTATTTTTTATTTTTTTGTAATCTATTTAGTTTAATGAAACAATCATTATCATTGGCTTTATATGTGTGATATACATCTATGGTGCTTGTTGCTGCTTTATGGACAACTAATAAATGCTGGCCCTACTTATATCCTACTTCTCGCATGGAGAAGAAGAATTTGCATTCACACAACATTGTTCACTTCCTTACCAATTGCAAGTTCTTCACAGCCAGTAACATGCTTTTGAAACATTACCACTGTGCACAAAAAGCATCCATTTTCTTCAACAAACCACTAATGGCAATGAGATCAACATAATTGCTCAGTTTCTCAGCACTTCTAGCATTTTGTATTATTTATTTATTTTGTTGGTGTTTTTTGTTGTTGTTTATTTTATTACAATACTCACATGAGGTTCAAACGAAATTTGGTGTCTGCAGCCTTACAAGAAAAGAACCAAGACACACACCAACACAATTTACACAAACATCCATCACAGTGAGTCTCCTGCTCACTGTGATGGAAGGCAAAGTCTTATCTCTCCCCTGCTCTCCATTCCTCTCCCGAAGTCGCAGTCAAAGGCCCCGGCGGGCGCTAGCATGTCCGCGGCCACTCAACGCCACGCCGGGCGATGTAAGGCCCTGCCCCGGGACTTGGTGTTGGAGCCCCCGGCGGGCGCTGGCAAGTCCGCGGCAAATCAAAGCCGCGCCGGGCGTTGTAAGGCCCTGCTCCAGGTCACTCTCAACCCCGCAATTCGGGCGGTAGAAGTCGCCGTTGCCGGTGCCCCGCAAAGCAGTCTCCCACTGGGGACTCGCGTATTAGAAGTTAATACAGTACAAAACAGTACAGTGGAACCTAATTTTAGGTGCCAACAATGTAATACCGTAATCCATTCTATGTACAACCTCTAGTTTTATGTTTTGAGAAAGAAGTAAGCAAGACAAGAAAAAGAAAACAATAGAAAGGGGAAAAGAGGAAAAATAGCTGGTAGAGAATAGAAAAACGTGAAGTGTGTATATAAAAAAAAAGAAAAAGTGGAAAGTAGAAATAGGAGAGAAGGCCCCTTAAAAGAGAAAATTTCAAATCTGTATTCGGAGATGTAGATCTATCCACGTCATGAACTGAAATCAGCAATCTTTACGGTACCGCTGCATCACATGATTCCAAAAAGTCGATGAAAGGAGACCAACTCCTTAAGAATTGGTCATATTTATCTATTAGTCGGAGTCTCATTTCTTCAAGGCGTGCTATGTCCATCATATTCCTAATCCACATTTTAACAGTTGGTATGGTTGTATTTTTCCAAAATTTACGTATCAATTTCTTTCCAATTATTAACCCATAATTTAAAAAAACGTTTTGGTCTTTATTTAAATTGATATCGTCTACTATTATTCCAAATATAATCCATTCCGTTTTAGGTTCTATTGTGGACTTGAAAAGCTTTGTAAATATATCAAATATATCGCTCCAAAATTTATTCAACTTTGTACATCCTACAAATGAATGTGTTATATTAGCATTTTGAAAAATAGCGAGGAATTATGATAAACCTTTCATAGGTTTCTAGCTGATGTAATCCTTCCAGTTCTTGGCACCAAATTACGTCCAAAATCAAAGTCCCACAAAGCTGATCTACAAGAATGAAGCCATGTTTTTGGAATCTCTATTTTATTGAGAAAAGCTTGGTTTATTTAACAGGGCAGAGGTGGAGTGAAGGTGAGATTTGAAGCATACTGTATATCCAATATCCAGTATATCATGAAATATAAAATGGAGGAAGGACGATGAAAGTGTTGCTCGTGGCAAAAGCATCATTGACTAGAGGGCACGGATGTGGAGAAATTTGCAGAAGAAACACAAGGAAAAGAGCTGTTAATCTGGAGTTTCTCTCTGAAAAGGCAATGGAAGCAGATTTGATGGTAACTTTCAATAAAGAGTTAGTTGGAAGAACTATCAAAGCAGAGAAATTTGCATGGCTTTGAAAATACCTGAAATGGTGGCGGTGTTTTGGTGGTGGTTGGGAGTTGAAGAGTTATAGGTGAGAATACTTGAATATCACTTATACATAACCAGCAAAGACATTTGTGCTGAATGATCTGCTGTCAACCTCATTCTATGAGTTAATATTGGAGACTTTCCCTTATAGGGAAGAGATAGAAGATTTGGCATTATATTTAGGAACAGACAAATACATTTTAGAATGCCATGTATTTAATGCTTAAATCATATCAGAGATACAATCCTTTTTATTTAGAATTAAAATCACTTCACCAAAAAAACATTTGTAGGTATAAAACCTGTTTCATCACCTCAGGATACCATTGTGGCAATGAAGCCCTTCAAAATGTATCCGACTTTGCAGTTTTGGTCAGTAAGCCAATAATAAGCATCTTCACCCAGAGAGCCTTGCCACTCAAACAAACTATTTTACGTGGGTTAATCTGATGAGCTCTGAAAGAAAAAGGGAGGCATTTTATCTTTCTAGTTATTAGAATTTTTGAGGGGATGGGGGAAGGGGGTGGGGGGGAGAGGGGGGCTAAATTGCAACATCATTTAATTGTCAGAGTTCTCTTGTTTGTTCCTTTCACTTGTGGCAGATGATCTGCCGATAAAATGCAATTCATACAATTTCTCCACATTATCACGAATCCCACCCATTGAAATATAAACATGAAAATTTAAATGCATGAACAATTCTTACATGATTGCCGCGTAATTGCACTCTTTGTTCGCTGCGATGATTTCAATTTTATGAATATTATCCACGGACATGCGATTTGTTGAACACGTACTGCACCTACATCGTGATCCTAAATTGATATTGTTATGAGCCGCTGTAAAACAAATGACAAGTTGTAAAGACATATTCCTTAAAATTTGTTTTATTACTTTCAGTGTTCACAATGTGGCCCCTTCTTTGGCCTTCTGCGCTGTTATAACAAGGCCTATTCTAAGACCGAGGAAGGATACATCAAGTTCCATCTGGACACATGATAACCTGCAAGCCTAAACATCAAATAGAACAACCTGGAAAACACACACTGTCTTTGAATCAGAACCTGCCAAACCCACTCAGGATTCTATGTTTCAGTGTGATCACTGCTCATTTTTTAAGTTACAATGAGTACAGACCCACCCGCTTCAACCATTTAACCATTTAACCATATAACCATATAACAATTACAGCACAGAACCTGCCTGCACTCATACCATAACCCTCCATTCCCTTCTCATCCATATGCCTATCCAATTTATTTTTAAATGATACCAAATTATTATAAGACAATCCATATCTAATATTATCCAAGTGAACATTCGGTGAACTGTCTGCAATAGTTCATTCAACTGGCTGAATGAATTAAAAATCTAATTACAACTATCAAGCTTAAAGACTATAAATTACAAGATATTGGGTATTTTCCTCACCCATAGACAAAGCTGCACAAATTCCAAGCAGCAGCAGGAGTGTAGCACTAACTCTGTAGTTCATTGTCGGAGTTCCAGTCTTCTCGAGCCTTGCCTTTCTGATTCACTTGGTTTTTCTTGGTGTCTTCTATTTGCTCTGCATTTATATTCTGAATAACTAGGGGTTGCTCAATATAATGAATTTGCAAAGGCCAGTCACGGGTGCAACAGGAAACACTGATTACATCAAGACAGCCATGATCATATTGAATGGCGGTGCAGGATCGAAGGGCCGAATGGCCTACTCCTGCACCTATTTTCTATGTTTCTATGATAATCAATTTAATAATAAGCAATATTAATAATGTTGCAAATTTTAGATCATATCAAAATAGACAGTTTGTTTAAAAAAAATAAGCTGAAAAAAAGGTAATGGTGTGATGGAGACCATTGGAAATTGGAACAGGAGCAGGCCACCCTGCACTTGAGGCCCTCTCAACTCTATAGGGGGTTGCACGTAAGGTCACCGGGTCATAGGGCTCGACGCACGGAGCCGCTAAATCCAACTGGAAGACATCCGTCACTTCCGGTATATGTTATTAATGCTAGAAACGTGTACTTTCCTACCTGTTAAAACCCGCCAAAATGTTGAATTTTTACGCTGAAAAAAATTGTGGGAGTCGGGGTAAGTGTGAGCGACATGTACCCAACTTTAGGATTCCAAACGTGAAGCAAAATGAAGGTATAGAGAAGCGAGAACTGAAGGGAAGAGGGAAACTTTATTTCCTGGTCCCTACCTGGTCGGAGAGGCGGCTTCCCTGCGAGCTGCTTCTTCGCCCCCTCCTCGCGGCGCCTACCATCGGACTGGAGTGACGTTTCCTGTCGGGACCGGCCGGGACTACAGCTTTGGCGGCGGCGCAGCGCAGGGACACCATCACGGAGCGTGTCCCACGAGCATGTGACCTGCATGCGGCATGCGCAACCAGACCAGAAGCGGTGGCCGCGTGGAGGTCGAGTGAGTGACATGAAGTCCGAGCGAAGTCCACGGGAAGTTCGCGTGTGATGTACGGCGTCGAGGCGGCTGTGGGCCGGCAGAAATTTTTGAACACGGTCAGTTTTTCGGAGCCCCGCGCGAAGTCGGGACCAGCTCCGCACAACTCCATACGGCTCCGGCGATCGAAGTGGGACCTGTCCCGTGTGGCCGTACGGCTCAAGCGACCACGTTAGGTCGCACTTGCCGCATGGAGTCGCATGCTCGTGGGACGGGCCCTTTACCCGGGTCGCCTTGCGGTACGCTCCGGAGTGCTGTGACCACTGACTTTAACATCCGAGGAGCTGTGGTTGCGGGCGTCCAGCCGCGGGCGGCTCTGGATTTAAAACATCGCGGAGCCTGGGATTTGAGATGGCCAGAATCGGAGCTCCAGCCAGCGCGGCCTGAGGACTACGGGTGCCGCCGTCTCCGGGGAACAAGCGGCGGCTCCAGACATTTCCAAGCCGCTGAGGAGCGTTCACCCGACGCCGGAGTTCCAGATTTCCGGCAAGTGGACCTGAAAACATCGATCTGGCTGCGAAGGCCACAATAGGCCCGACTATGGGTGAACAGGGGATGGGACTGGACTTTGCTGCCTTCCCCCACAGTGGGAACCATTGTGGGGGGATGTTTTTATGTTTTTATGTTTATTGTTAAAATTCTGTAATGTTGTGTCTTATCTTTATTCATGTGCTGCATTGTCAAGTCAACTTTCACTACACCATTTGGTGTAGTGAAAGTCTGGGACATTTGGAATGAACTGATCCTGCACCTTCTGTATTATTCCCAGAAATACCTGCCATTGTCCCACTGTCATCCCTGCTAGGGTATCTTTCCAGTCAACATTGGCCAGCTCCTCCCTCATGACTCCATAGTCCCCTTTAACACCAACACCTCCAATTTACCCTTCTCCCTCTCCAATTGTAGATTAAATTTGACCATATTATGGTCACTACCTCCTAATGGCTCCATAACCTCAAGTTCCTTTAGCAAATCTGGTTAATTACTTTAGACTAAATCCACAATTGCCTTCTCCCTGCAAGGCTCCAATACGAGCTGCTTTAAGAATCCATCACAGAGACACTCCACAAACTCCCTTTCTTGGGGCCCAGTACCAACCTGATTTTCCCAATCTACCTGCATGTTGAAATCTCCCATTATCTTTACTACATGCCAATTTGAACTCCTGATTCAACTTGCACCCCATATCCAGGCTACTGTTTGGGGGCCTGTAGATAAGTCACATTAGGGTATTTTTACCCTTACAATTCCTTAGTTCTATCCATACGGACTCCACATCCCCTGTTTCAATGTCACCCCTTGCAAGGGACTGAATTTCATTCCTCACCAACAGAGCTACCAAACCCCCTCTGCCCACCTGTCTGTCTTGAATATTCAGTTCCCAGCCCTGGCCCTCATGCAGCCATGTCTCTGTAATTCCCACAACATCATACTTGCCAATTTATAACTGAGGCTCAAGCTCGTCCACTTTATTTCTTAACTTCGCTCATACACAACACTTTGACCTCCGTATTCACGTCCCCTCTCACACCGCTCACAATTGGCCCTGACCTTACTCCCTTATCCTTTCTCAAACCTTTTCTTCCCATTAATTCAAGAGTCTTTTGTAACTTTTCCTGTACTCACTTCCCCTTTAACTCCATCTTTGTACTCCCAATTTGTCAATCCATCTCCCCCGCAGTTTTGGTTCCACTGTTGAGTTCCATTGGTGGGATCTACATGTCAGCGTTGCAGACTGATCCGTATATTAATTGCTTGTTCAAACATCACACACAGTCAGTAGATGCACATTGAGAAATGGAGTCCTGTGCACTTCCTGTCAGACATTTGTCCTGTTGAAGCATGTTGCGTGAATGTCCGCGTTGGGACATTCAGTGGGACGACAGATGGTGCAATGGGCTAAGTGTTCGGCTGGTGACCTGAAGGTAGCCGGTTCGAATCCCGCTTGGAGTGCATACTGTCGTTGTGTCCTTGGGGCAAGACACTTCACCCACCTTTGCCTGTGTGTAAATGTAATGTAATTATGTGAAGCACTTTGGGGTCAATGCAAGTTGACTAAAAATGTGCTATATAAATAAGATTATTATATTACTATGTCATTGGCAGTGCCAGCCTTTATGTACCACTCGATTCATGGGTATCATTTGGAATTTAGGATGTTGCTGTGGCACCTGTCAATTCAACCCCCAACACAAGGAAGAGTCAACAATTAATATTCAGGAAGCTATTGAAGAGTTGCTGAAATTATTAAACTGACAAAATCTCTTGCGATAAACAAAACATTTCATGGAAAAATATCGCAACAGATATTCTGCAAAAACAAATTGCATAATCCCAACTGCAGAAGATAGAGATGACTTGACAAATGTGGGCTGTGGCCACAGGATTAGGCTTGAACCACACGAGGCTGTGGCGAGGGGGTGGAGGGGCGAATGCTGGGAGAGCAGGTCCAACTGGCGAAGGAGATGGCTTGGAAATTCTCGCACTTCTCAATCACAAAATGGAAAGGCTTGAGGAATGCCTGGTTGTGAAGCCTGGGATACGTCTTCCTGGGAAATGTGCCTTTCAAGGGATCGGCTGGTGGTTGACCAGACTATTGCAACCGTTGCAAATACTGAGCACAGTGATGGGCTCAGAGAATTAGAATTAGAATTAGAATTAGAATTAGATTCCTTTATTGTCATTCAGACCTTTCGGTCTGAACAAAATTATGTTGCCTGCAGTCATACACAGAACCAATAAAAACAAAACATACAATAAACACAAATTAAACATCCACCACAGTGAGTTCACCAAGCACATCCTCACTGTGATGGAGGCAAAGTCTTAGTCTCCGTCTCTTCCCTCCTTGTTCTCCCTCTGCGCTGAGGCGATCGATCCAGGCCGGAGATGCCGCCCTCCAGTCCAGCGGACCTCCGTGGTGATGTCGCTGCCACTGAAAGAGAGAGCATAACAGGATTTGACTAAGACAAATGGGTGGCTAATGGATTATTGTCTCAGACTGAGTGCCTGGCTGATCTCAAACTGAGTGCCTGGCTGATCTCAAACTGAGTGCCTGGCTGACTGATCTCAAACTGAGTGCCTGGCTGATCTCAGACTGAGTGCCTGGCTGATCTCAGAAGAATATAATCTTTTAGGAGATTAATAACAACCAACAGATGAGTGATACAGTGTGGAAACAGGCCCTTCGGCCCAAATTCCCCACACTGGCCCTAGCTACACTAGTCCCACCTCCCTGTGCTTGGTCCATATCCCTCCAAACCTGTCCTATCCATGTACCTATCTAACTGTTTCTTAAACATTGGGATAGTCCCAGCTTCAACTACCTCCTCTGGCACTTTGTTCCATACACCCATCACCCTTTGTGTGAAAAAGTTACCCCTCAGATTCCTATTAAATCTTTTTCCCATCAACTTGAACCTATGTCCTCTGGTCCTCGATTCCTCTACTCTGGGCAAGAGATTCTGTGCATCTACCTGAACTATTCCTCTCATGATTTTGTACACCTCTATAAGATCACCCCCGTATCCTCTTGCACTCCAAGGAATAGAGACCTGGCAGACTCACCCACTCCCTATAGTTCACACCCTCTAGACCTGGCAACATCCTTGTAAATCCTTTCTGAACCCTTTCAAGCTTGACAATATATTTCCCATAATGTGGTGCCCAGAACTGAACCCAATATTCCAAATGCAGCCTCACCAACGTCTTATACAACTTAAACATGACCTCCCAACTTCTGTACTCAATACTGTGACTGATGAGGGCCAATGGACCATTGTGGGCTCCAGTGTACCTTGATCATCTGTGCTGGCTTTGATATGTTCTTTTCATACATTTCATTCATTTGTTCTCTGCACCTTTTCACATCTCTAGTTTCCCTCTCCCCTGATGCTCAGTCTGAAGAAGGGTCTCGACCTGTAACGTCACCCATTCCTTTTCTCCAGAATTGCTGCCTGACCTCGCACCACCCGGCGTGGCTTCAATGGCCGCGGGACAATCGCCATCGCCAGCCGGGGGCTTTGACTTTGACTCTGACATCGGGGGGGGGGGAGAGTGCAGTGGAGAGATAAGTTTTTTTTGGCCTTCCATCACAGCTATGTGATGGATGTTTATGTAAAATTGTAATTATGTTGTGTCTGGGTCTATTTGTGTGTAATGTATGGCTGCAGAAACGGCATTTCGTTTGGACCTCTAGGGGTCCAAATGACAATTAAATTGACTCTTGACTCTTGAGTTACATTAGACTCAAATAGAAAACCCACGCAGGTTAAGGGAGATGTACAAACTCCATACAGACAGTACCCATAGTTGCAATCGCTGTAAGGCAGCAACTCTACCAGGCAGTGTAGGAATTAAACAATTCTTTTGTGTTCAGCATGTTCCTAAAATCTGCAATAACTTAAGTGATAAGAATACCTGCGTTTTTTATTTTGCTTGAACAGAATTGTTGGCCAGGGCACAGAGGCCACGTTTATACCGTGAATTACAGTCTTTTATATGTGAGCGGGAAGACACTAGTTAATGTACAGAGATTTACGGGTTCAATGCAAATCTTGTTTGCAGCAGTACTATATGCACATAGACTCAGACAAACAGGCAAAAATATCAATTATATGTAAATTGCACACAAAGTTCGACAAAACGGTAAAAAGAAAAACCAAGTAAAAACACCCTTAGTCCAGACACAATTAGAGAAAAAAGAGTCCAAGAGATGGTCAATAGTGTTCCGTTGTTGAGACAGGTTCAGGCTTTTTTTTTAATTCAATTTCAATTTTATTTTAATATGTTTTATTATTTATTTATTATTTATTTAATTTTTTGTGATTTTTTTAATGATACTGCCTGTAAAGGGAAATTCATTTCGTTGTCTCAAATTGAGACAATGACAATAAATTTGAATACAATACAATACAATACAATTAGGGTTGTTCATGTTTATTCAAGAAACCAATAGTTTTAGAGTCAAAATCCGTGGAAACAGGCCCCTTGGACCAACTTGCCCACACCAACCAACATGTCTCATTAGCACTAGTCTGCATTTGCCTGCATTTGGACCATACCCCTCTATACCTGTCCTACCATGTTCCTGTCTAAATGTTTCTTAAATGATTGTACCAGCCTCAACTACCTCCTCCGGCTGCTCATTCCATACATTACACCCACCACCCTTTGTGTAATGGCTCCCATTTAATCTTTCCCCCCTCACTTTAAACCAATGTCCTCTGGTCCTCGATTCACCTACGCTGGGCAAGAAACTTTGTGCTTTTACGGGATCTATTTCTCTCATGATTTTGTACAACTCTATACGATCACCCCTCATCTTCCTGCACCGGCTGCTCAACCTCTCCCTGCACCTCAGGTCCTCGAGTCCTGGCAATATCCTTGGTAATCGACTCTGCATCCTTTCCTGCTTGACAACATCTTTCCTATGAAGCCACCAAAAATTGAACGCAATACTCCATATGTAGCCTCACCAACGTCCTATATAACTGTAACATGACTTCCCAACTTCTATACTCAATTCTCTGACTGATGAAGGCCAAAGTGCCAAAAGCCCTTTTTGATTACCCTATCCACCTGCGATGCCACTTTCAAGGAACCATGTACCTGCACTGCTCGATCCCTCTGTTATACAACAACTCCCAGAGCCCTACCATTCACTGCGCAGGTCCTGCCCATGTTAGACTTCCCAAAATGCAATATCTCATGTTCCTCTGTGTTATATTCCTTCAACCATTCCTCAGCCCACCTGGCCAAACCATCAAGATCCTGCTGCAATATTTAAAGACCATCTTTACTATCTAAAGTACCTCCCACTATTGGGGCCAACATAGCTCCTCAGCATTGTACTAAACCAGTAGGGTAAATTATGCCCTTACGTCCAAGGAATTGAAATGACTATCTGCCAAATCAGAAATAAATGTTCTACAACTTGGCCTAGACGTTTTATGCTTCCGTTTCCATGGCATTCCATTTAAGATGTATGGGATTGCCTTTCTGTAAGAATTCACTTGATTGTCCTTTCTACCTTTGCAGATGTTCTGGGATAGAAATGAGTTACAAGGTGCAAGATGCTTCACTTAAGAACCTGTCCCACTTTCACGACCTAATTCACGACCTTTTTTTACTTGTGGACATTTTTCATCAGGCTAGAAAAACGGCCCCGACCTACTTGATGCCACGAGTACCTACGACTAGCATCACGACCTCCTACGACCTCGTGACGGCCATGCTGCGAGTATGAACCAAGGGCAAACTCGGCAGAGGTCGTGAATTAGGTTGTGAAAGTGGGAAAGGCCCTTAACCCTGAGTGAAAGCTGCACAATGTCCAAACAGCAGCAGGATTGTGACACTAGCACCACAATTCATTCTAGGATTCCAGTTCTCCCTGACACGTCTCTCTGGTTCTGCGGGTGTATCTGCTGTCAGTTTAAGACCAGTGTTCACAACCAAATTTGGTGGAGTTGAGGGTGAGGTGAAATAAAATGTTGCAATCACCCTGTTGCAGCAGAAAAACAAACAGCAGCAGGATGTTACAAAAAAATAAAACATTAGATAACATGATGTTGAAATAAACAGATAGTCAAAGTTATGATATTGGTAGAAGCAAGGAACTGCAGATGCAGGTTTACAAATAAAGACACAAAGTGCTGGAGTAACTCAGTGGGTCAGGTGGCATCTTTGGAACACATAGATAAAAGATGTTTTGAGTCGGGACTCTTCTTCAGACTCTTCTCTGAAGGAAGGTCTTGATTTGATTCAGACAAGTTCTTAATGGGGAAGAGTGTCAAAGGTTACGAGGAGAAAGCAGGAGAATGAGGTTCTCATTAGAGTCCGTCATGATTGAACGATAGAGCAGTCTCAATGGGCCGAATGGCCTCATTCCACTCCTACCTATATTTGTTGTGAACTTATGGTCTTATGGACTTGGATTGTTTTCTCTGGAATGCTAGAGGTTGCGGGAAAATCTGATAGAAGAACATAAAATGATGAGATGTATAGATACAGTAATCAGAACATTTTTCCCAGGATGGAAATATCAAATACTAGTGAGTGTAGCCCTAAGGTGTGAAGGACAAGGTTTCCAGGAGATAAACCCGTTGTTAGTGACATACAGTGGCTTGCAAAAGTTTTCATTCCCCTTGAACTTTTCCGCATTTTGTCACGTTACAACCACAAACGTAAATGTACTTTATTGGGATTTTATGTGATAGACCAACACAAAGTGGTGCATAATTGTGAAGTGGAAGGAAAATGATACATGGTTTTCAAATTTTTTTACAAATAAGAAACTGAAAAGTGTGGCGTGCAAAAGTATTCAGCCCCCCTGAGTCAATACTTTGTAGAACCACCTTTCGCTGCAATTACAGCTGCAAGTCTTTTGGGGTATGTCTCTACCAGCTTTGCACATCTAGAGACTGACATTTTTGCCCATTCTTCTTTGCAAAATAGCTCAAGCTCAGTCAGATTGGATGGAGAGCGTCTGTGAACAGCAATTTTCAAGTTTTGCCAGAGATTCTCAATTGGATTTAGGTCTGGACTTTGACTGGGCCATTCTAACACATGAATATGCTTTGATCTAAACCATTCCATTGTAGCTCTGGCTGTATGTTTAGGGTCGTTGTCCTGCTGGAAGGTGAACCTCAGCCCCAGTCTCAAGTCTTTTGCAGACTCTAACAGGTTTTCTTCCAAGATTGCCCTGTATTTGGCTCCATCCATCTTCCCATCAACTCTGACCAGCTTCCCTGTCCCTGCTGAAGAAAAGCATCCCCACAGCATGATGCTGCCACCACCATGTTTCACAGTGGGGATGGTGTGTTCAGGGTGATGTGCAGTGTTAGTTTTCCGCCACATATAGCGTTTTGCATTTAGGCCAAAAACTTCAATTTTGGTCTCATCTGACCAGAGCATCTTCCTCCACATGTTTGCTGTGTCCCCCACATGGCTTGTGGCAAACTGCAAACGGGACTTCTTATGGCTTTTTTTCAACAATGGCTTTCTTCTTGCCACTCTTCCATAGAGGCCCGATTTGTGGAGTGCACGACTAACAGTTGTCCTGTGGACAAATTCTCCCACCTGGGCCGTGGATCTCTGCAGCTCCGCCATAGTTACCATGGTTGGCTGGTTCTCTGATCAATGCTCTCCTTGCCCGGCCTGTCAGTTTAGGTGGACGGCCATGTCTTGGTAGGTTTGCAGTTGTGCCATACTCTTTCCATTTTCGGATGATGGATTGAACAGTGCTCCGTGAGATGTTCAAAGCTTGGGATATTTTTTTATAACCTAACCCTGCTTTAAACTTCTCCACAACTCCAAACCTCTGGGGTCTTCACAGAACAGCTGTATTTATACTGAGATTAGATTACACACAAGTGGACTCTATTTACTAATTAGGTGACTTCTGAAGCCAATTGGTTGCACTGGATTTTATTTAGGGGTATCAGAGTAAAGGGGGCTGAATACTTTTGCACGCCACACTTTTCAGTTTTTTATTTGTAAAAAAATTTGAAAACCATGTATCATTTTCCTTCCACTTCACAATTATGCGCCACTTTGTGTTGGTCTATCACATAAAATCCCAATAAAATACATTTACGTTTGTGGTTGTAACGTGACAAAATGTGGAAAAGTTCAAGGGGTATGAATACTTTTGCAAGCCACTGTATGTAAAGAACTTGGATGTAAATGTAGACAGGTTGGTTAGGAAGTTTGCAGAAGACCGCAAAATGTGTGGATTTTTGGACAATGAGGAAGGCTGTCCAATGGTACATTGTGAAATACAGTAGATCAGTTACAGATATGGGCAGAGAAATGGCAGATGCAGTTTAAACCAAGTGTTGCACTTTGGGAGGTGGTGCATAAGGGGGAAGTTTGAGTATAGGAGGAGGGAGGTTCTACTGCAGTTGTACAGGGCCTTGGTGAGACCACACCTGGAATATTGTGCACAGTTTTGGTCTCCTAATCTGAGGAAAGACATTCTTGCCATAGTTGTGGACAATGAGGAAGGCTGTCCAATGATACAGTGCGAAAGACATGCGGGGCAGGTTTTTTACCATGAGGATGCCTGGAGTGCGCTGCCAGGGGTGGTGTTGGAGGCAGGTACGATAGTGGCGTTTAAGAAGCTTTTAGATAAGCACATAGACATGCAGGGAAGGGGAATATTGGGATCATATTCAGGCAGATGAGATCAGTTTATCTTTTGATCATGTTTGGCGCAGACACTGGTCTGATGGACCTGTTCCTTTGTTGTGCCGTTCTATACAACATGTTTGAAGGTCCTGTTTCCATGCTGTCACACTCATGTTCAGTTATTTTGCATCTTTGTGAAAGAGATCAACAAAGGCTCCAGTTTGATTATTTTGCTACATCGCATATTAAACATGGTAATGGGCAGAATTGTTCTGTCTATCAATACTTGGGATATTTTGTCTGGGCTCCGGGGAGTGTTGTAGAGCAGAGGGAACTGGGAGCGCAGGCACATTGTTCCTTGAAAGTTGTCTTCTTCTTGCCTATGGCGTGCACAGCCTAAAGTTGTAGGTCAACTTGTTCTATTTGATCTTCTTTGTGCACGTCGGGTTGATTGCATTAGTTGAAACAGGGTGGACCACGTGACTGTTGCAATCTCCCACCCCCTTGAAAGTGATGTCACAGATAGATAGGGAGGTCAAGAAGGCTTTTGGCACATTGGCCTTCATCAGTCAGGATATTGAGTACAGAAGTTGGGATGTTATGTTACTGTTGTACAAGATGCTGGTGAGGCCAAATTTGGAGCCTTGTGTTCAGTTTTGGTCACTCTGCTATAGGAAAGATGTTGTTAGACTGAAAGGAGTGCAGAGAAGTTTTACGAGGATGTTGCCAGGACTTGAGGGCCTGAACTATAGGGAGAGGTTGAGCTGGCTAGAACTTTATTCCATGGGGCGCAGGAGGATGCGTGGTGATCTTATAGAAGTGTATAAAATCATGAGGGGGAAAGATAGAATAGGTGGACACAATGTTTTACAGAAAGTAGGGACATCATGAACCAGATGACATAGGTTCAAGGTGAGAGGGGAAACATAGAAACATAGAAATTAGGTGCAGGAGTAGGCCATTCGGCCCTTCGAGCCTGCACCGCCATTTAATATGATCATGGCTGATCATCCAACTCAGTATCCCGTACCTGCCTTCTCTCCATACCCTCTGATCCCCTTGGCCACAAGGGCCACATCTAACTCCCTCTTAAATATAGCCAATGAACTGGCCTCAACTACCCTCTGTGGCAGAGAGTTCCAGAGATTCACCATTCTCTATGTGAAAAAAGTTCTCCTCATCTCAGTTTTAAAGGATTTCCCCCTTATCCTTAAGCTGTGACCCCTTGTCCTGGACTTCCCTAACATCGGGAACAATCTTCCTGCATCTAGCCTGTCCAACCCCTTAAGAATTTTGTAAGTTTCTATAAGATCCCCTCTCAATCTCCTAAACTCTAGAGAGTATAAACCAAGTCTATCCAGTCTTTCTTCATAAGACAGTCCTGACATCCCAGGAATCAGTCTGGTGAACCGTCTCTGCACTCCCTCTATGGCAATAATGTCCATCCTCAGATTTGGAGACCTTTCCCAATCGGCCACCGTTTAGATAATAATCTGCTTTCCCGTTTTTGCCACCAAAATGGATAACCTCACATTTATCCACATTAAACTGCATCTGCCAAACATTTGCCCACTCACCCAGCCTATCCAAGTCACCTTGCAGTCTCCTAGCATCCTCCTCACACCTAACACTGCCCCCCAGCTTAGTGTCATCCGCAAACTTGGAGATATTGCCTTCAATTCCCTCATCCAGATCATTAATATATATTGTAAATAGCTGGGGTCCCAGTACTGAGCCTTGCGGTACCCCACTAGTCACTGCCTGCCATTGTGAAAAGGACCCGTTTACTCCTACTCTTTGCTTCCTGTTTGCCAGCCAGTTCTCTATCCACATCAATACTGAACCCCCAATGCCATGTGCTTTAAGTTTGTATACTAATCTCTTATGTGGGACCTTGTCGAAAGCCTTCTGGAAGTCCAGATACACCACATCCACTGGTTCTCCCCTATCCACGCTACTAGTTACATCCTCGAAAAATTCTATAAGATTCGTCAGACATGATTTACCTTTCGTAAATCCATGCTGACTTTGTCCAATGATTTCACCACTTTCTAAATGTGCTGCTATCCCATCTTTAATAACTGACTCTAGCAGTTTCCCCACTACCGATGTTAGGCTAACTGGTCTGTAATTCCCCGTTTTCTCTCTCCCTCCCTTCTTAAAAAGTGGGGTTACGTTTGCTACCCGCCAATCCTCTGGAACTACTCCAGAATCTAAAGAGTTTTGAAAGATTATTACTAATGCATCCACTATTTCTGGAGCTACTTCCTTAAGTACTCTGGGATGCAGCCTATCTGGCCCTGGGGATTTATCGGCCTTTAATCCATTCAATTTACCCAACACCACTTCCCGACTAACCTGGATTTCACTCAATTCCTCCACCTCCTTTGACCCGCGGGCCCCTGCTATTTCCGGCAGATCATTTATGTCTTCCTTAGTGAAGACGGAACCAAAGTAGTTATTCAATTGGTCCGCCATATCCTGGTTCCCCATGATCAACTCACCTGTTTCTGACTGCAAGGGACCTACATTTTTTTTAACTAATCTCTTTCTTTTCACATATCTATAAAAACTTTTGCAGTCAGTTTTTATGTTCACTGCCAGTTTTCTTTCATAATCCATTTTTCCTTTTCTAATTAAGCCCTTCGTCCTCCTCTGCTGGTCTCTGAATTTCTCCCAGTCCTCCGGTATGCTGCTTTTTCTGGCTAGTTTGTACGCATCATCCTTTGCTTTGATACTATCCCTGATTTCCCTTGTTATCCATGGATGCACTACCTTCCCTGATTTATTCTTTTGCCAAACTGGGATGAACAATTTTTGTAGTTCATCCATGCAGTCTTTAAATGCCTTCCATTGCATATCCACCGTCAACCCTTTTAGAATTAATTGCCAGTCAATCTTGGCCAATTCACGTCTCATACCCTCAAAGTTACCTTTCTTTAAGTTAAAAAAACCATTGTTTCTGAATTAACAATGTCACTCTCCATCCTAATGAAGAACTCAACAATATTATGGTCACTCTTGCCCAAGGGGCCACGCGCAACAAGACTACTAACTAACCCTTCCTCATTACTCAATACCCAGTCTAAAATAGCCAGCTCTCTCGTTGGTTCCTCTACATGTTGGTTTAGATAACTATCCCGTATACATTCCAAGAAATCCTCTTCCTCAGCACCCCTGCCAGTTTGATTCACCCAATCTATATGTAGATTGAAGTCACCCATTATAACTGCTTTGCCTTTGTCGCAAGCATTTCTAATTTCCTGTTTGATGCCATCCCCAACTTCACTACTACTGTTAGGTGGCCTGTACACAACACCCACCAGCGTTTTCTGCCCCTTATTGTTTCGCAGCTCTACCCATACCGATTCCACATCCTCCAAACTAATGTCCTTCCTTTCCATTGCGTTAATCTCCTCTCTAACCAGCAACACTACCCCACCTCCTTTTCCTTTCTCTCTATCCCTCCTGAATATTGAATATCCCGGGATGTTCAGCTCCCAGCCTTGGTCACCCTGGAGCCATGTCTTCGTGATCCCAACTATATCATAATCATTAATGGCTATCTGCATGTTCAACTCATCCACCTTATTACGAATACTCCTTGCATTGAGACACAAAGCCTTCAGGCTTGTTTTTACAACGCTCTTACCCCTTATACAATTATGTTGAAAAGTGGCCCTTTTTGATTTTTGCCCTGGTTTTGTCTGCCTGCCACTTTTACTTTTCACCTTGCTACCTATTGCTTCTACCTTCATTTTACACCCCCCTGCCCCTCTGCTCTTGTACCCATCCCCCTGCCACATTAGTTTAAATCCTCCCCGACAGCAGTAGCAAACACCCCCCCAAGGACATTGGTTCCATTCCAGTCCAGGTGCAGACCGTCCTGTTTGTACTGGTCCCACCTCCCCCAGAACTGGTTCCAATGCCCTAAAAATTTGAATCCCTCCCCCTTGCACCATTTTTCAAGCCACGTATTCATCTGCAATATCCTCCTATTTCTGCTCTGACTGGCCCGTGGTACTGGTAGTAATCCAGAGATTATTACCTTTGAGGTCCTACTTTTAAGCTTATCTCCTAGCACCCTAAATTCATCCTTTAGGACCTCATCCCTTTTTTTACCTATATCGTTGGTGCCAATATGCACCACGACAACTGGCTGTTCACCCTCCCCCTCCAGAATGTTCTGCAGCCGTTCAGTGACATCCCTGACCCTTGCACCAGGGAGGCAACATACCATCCTGGAGTCTCTTTTGCGGAAAGATTTAATAAGAATCTGAGTTGCAAGTTTTTCACACACAGTGGGTATATGAAACGAGCTGCCAGAGGAAGTCGAGGCAGATGCTATCATAACATTTAAAATACATTTGGCCTGGTGCATGGACAGGAAATGTTTAGAGGGATATGGGCCAAACATGGGCAGATGGGACCAGTGTAGATAGGGCAGCTTGGTCAGCATGGACAAGTAGGGCTGAAGGGCCTGTTTCTGAGCATGCACTGTATAACTGCATGAGTCCAAGACTCTGTTTGTGTTCTCAGAGAATCAACCCTCACAACACTAATTTAAGTGTGTGCGGTATCTGACCCTGAAGCTTTCAGACCATCCATGTGAATAACTTTGTCCAAACAAAGGTTTGTTTCAGTTCGGTATAAATGGAGTTGTAGCAGAGTTTAGCTGCACAATTGTGTATATTAAGGGGCTTAGAACATATACTTGCAGGACACTGGAGTGGAGAATTAATGAGCAGGATGTTTTGTTGCCTATCCTTGCTGATTACAGTCTATAGTTAAGAAGTCAAGGATCCAGTTGCCGAGGAGGGTGCAGATTACAAAGTCCAGCAGTTTTGGGATGAATTTGGATGGCATTATGGTGTTGAAGGCAGAGCTATGCTCAACAATTAGTAGTTGTATGTAGGTGCCTATGTTATCTACATGTTGCAGGGAAGAGTGCAGGGCGAGGGAGATGGCATTGACCTGTTGTGGCAGTAGCTGATTTACAGTGGATCAAGGCTGTGTGGGAGGCTGGAGCTAGTGTACGCAACCACCAGCCTCTCAAAGTACTTCATGATGCTGGATGTTGGATCCACCAGATGATAGTCACCAAGGCACACTACCTGGTGAATCATCTCTGTGCTCTTTCCAGCACAGCCACAACATTGTCACATGTTCCATTTCACCCTTTGTACCACTCAATGAAACAATGTCCATAGTATAATTGTTGGAGCAAAAAGCAGTTTATTGAAATATTTCATGTTTACAATTGTTCATTGTGACATCATTGCATGATTATTATCAGGATTATGATCCCTGTGACAGGAGCATTGAGAGCTTGTTTGTGAAATGAATAAAGGGACAGAGCACCAAGCAGAGTAAACACTTCTTTTCAGATTGGATAGAAATTCTCTCTCATTGGCCGTATGTTGAAATAAGTATATTTTTCTATTGCCATAAACTGTCAGATAAACAATATTGAAACACAAGGAACTGGAGATGCTGGAACCTTGATTAAAACACACAGTGCTGGAGTAACTCAGTAGGTCAGGCAGCACCTGTGGAGGAAATGGATAGCCAATGATTTGGGTGGCGCCCCTGACTTTCCTAACCCAATGTCATGAGTTACTCCAGCACTTTGTGTTTGCTCAAGATACCAGCATGTGCAGTTCCTTGTGTCCCCATTACATATTTATAATTACTTTTAGAAAGCTATTAATAAAATGAAACACTTATATTGGAGTACAATCATGTTTCCAGAATTAAAATCATTTTACACTGAAGTTGTAGCAAAAAGAATATTTCACAATGTATAATACCATTTCAGCAAATGAAGTCCTTATTTACTTTACTTTGTATTTGCTAATAAATCTTTGATTAATATCTTTAGCCAAGGAGCCGTCCTCTCCACACAGATTAGATAGCTGTTGTATTTTGGAATAAGCCGTGCTCTGAAACAGAAAGGGGACATTTTACATCTTTTGATAACTTGAAATTCTATGTTTACATTGCCACGGGCTTATTTAAATATGGGATTAGCTTTCTGTAAGGATTCTCCTGATTGTCTTTTCTACTTTTGCAGATGATCTGCCCATATTAATGCATTTACTCAATTTCTCCAAATGATCAGCAAAACCACAATGGAAACATAAGTGTGACAAGTACATCATCAATTCTTACATGATTTCTGTTCTCATGCAACTTCTATTCTTGGGAAAGATATCAATTTGTGTTATGCAATTCCCGGGTATCTTGTTCTCCTCGTTCTTATGACAATGACAGCGTGCATCCTCATTGTCATTTACAGGAACAACTGCAAAATGAATTAAATGTTGTAAAAAATCATTCTGTAAATGGTGGTTTACACAGTATTTGTAAACATGTGATGCGCCGTGAGAATTAATGATCATTTTTTACAGTACATGCAACTTGGAAGCAGAGACCTCATTATTGGAATCACAATGCATTTAATGTCTTTTTGTCCTTAAATTTTGACTCCTGCGTTAAACGTTTGCATTAGTCACTGCAGTTGAGAGCAGTGCCAGCACAAATCTATCGGGTAAAAAACCGTTTGTTGGAAATAGCCTGAGATAGTAGCAAGCACTATATGATGGCAAGTCCTTTCTTCTTCCAATTTAACTTTACCTTTCAATAAACCTAAGGATATCAAATTGTGCATTATTACAATTTGCAGTGTAGGCTTTACGCAGCTGTTTTATGTACAACATGAAATAATTTAAATTATAAGATTATCTGATTTTTTAAAATCTTGCTTGAGCATAAATTTTGTTCAGGACACAGACAATGTTTTTCTAACGAGTGACATGCAACCTTTTATATGTGCCTGAGATGACTTTGTTTAATGCCTCATCCTGAAAACAACATGACCAATTGTCCTTTACTCTAGTAGTTGCTGTGGAAGAGTCAGTTGGGACAGGCTGGGACAGGCAGCATCTTGGGAGAACATGGATAGGTGACGTTTCAGGATCAGGACCCATCTTCAGGTCCCAACCTAAACCGTCACCTATCCATGTTCTCCAGAGATGCTGCCTAATCCTGCTGAGTCACCACAGCACTTTGTATATATTTTTGTACAACACCACCTGCAGTTCCTTATTTCTAAGGTTATTTAGCCAATGGTCTGTTTATAAAATTAGATCTCTCGCTTTAAATGAAGCCAATCGGCCAGATTAATTAGTACTGGCTTCCCGCAGGGGTATCCATTCACTTTCTTTCCCCCATCGCTCACCCGATCAATTACTTTGGCCCAAGTGCTGATCTATCTGACTATTTCATATTCTGATTGGCTCTTCTTTCACCAGTCTTGTGGACATTCAATTCCAGTACAGTATCAAATCCATGCATAAAATAATCCTTGCATCTGTCACTAATTTGCCATCTCCCTGGATCTTGACACGCCTGGTAATGTGCAGCACTCAAGTCAAGTCAAGCGGAATTTATATTAAGTTCAGGGAGTTACAGGTACAAGGAAAATCTTGGTTGCAGAAGTATCGTAGGGCCATAGACTCACACACAGGCAAAAATATAATTTATTCATAAATTGCACTTAAAATTCTCCAAGACAGTAAAAAAGAAAAAACGATTGCAAATGAAAACAGGGCATTAGTGGAAAACACAATGAGAGGAACAAAAAGTCCAAGAGGTGGCCCATGGTGTTCTGTTGTTCAGCTTCGATTAGGGATGTTGATGTTTTTGATAGTTGTAGGAACATTGCTCAACTGTACTGTACTAAACCAATAGGCTAAATTATGTCCTCACATCCAGGGACTTGAAATCACTACCTGCCAGATCAGAAAGAAATGTGCTGCTTCTCAGCCAAGATGACACTTGAGGAAGATAGTGAGTTACAAGGTGCAAGATGTTTCACTTACCCTGAGTGAAAGCTGCACAATGTCCGAACAGCAGCAGGATTACGACAGTAGCACCACAATTCATTCTAGGATTCCAGTTCTCCCTGACACACCTGCAGAACCAGAGAGACGTATCTGCTGTCAGTTGAAGACTGGTATTTATAACCAAATTTGGTGGAGTTGGGGGTGAGGTGAAATAAAATGTTGCAATCACCCTGTTGCAGCAGGAAAACAAATCAACAGGATGTTAGAAAAAAATAACACACCAGATGAAGTTATGTTGAAATTTGCAGATGATGTCAAAGTTGTGATATTGTTAATTCTTTGTGGGATTGGACCTTCTACTTCATATGCCTGGACACCAGAATCATGAACAATAGTATGAATGCACAAAGGCATGAATGTACGCATTGACAGCCAGGAAGCTACGCTTTGGTTGCCCCTGCTGTATATAAAGGATAACAACAAAAGGGAGTAAGGTCTGTAGAATGGTCGACTTTATACTTAACTTTAGACTTTAGAGATACAGCGGGGACAAATGCCTTGCGGCCCATTGAGTTAGCACAACCAGCATTAACCGTACACTAACCTACACACACTATGGACAATGTTTACAACTTAGTGAAGCCAATTAACCTATAATCCTGTACGTTTAGAAACCGGAGCACGTGGAAAAAACCCACATACGTGGTCACAAACTCCATACAGATAGCACCCATTGTCAGGATTTGTGCCTCCCACTACCCATCCTCACCTTCCCCACTACCCTCCTCTCCCTCTACTCTCCACTCCCTACACTCCTGCCCGGTGCCTCAGGTCAGCTGATCAGCTGCTCCTTGAGGTACCAAGGTCTAAGCGGAAGCTCAGAGGGGATAGAGCCTTTTCTGTTGCTGCTCCGGCACTCTGGAACACCTTGCCGTTGCACATCAGACAGGCCCCCTCACTGTCCATCTTCAAATCCACCCTAAAAACTCATTTTTATTCTCTGGCTTTCGACACTGGCTGAGACATTGCTCCAGTTTTTAGTGCTTTTAATGTCTTTTAATTTTTACAGTTTTATAGTCCTTTGTTTTACGGTTTTTAATGGTTTGCAATAACTTCTTGTCCATGAGTTCTCATGTACAGCACTTTGTGGCAACTGCAGTTGTTTAAAGTGCTTTATAAATAAAGTTATTATTATTATTATTACCTCCCCCCTCCTCTACTCCCCACTCCTCTCCTTTTATTCCCCTCATCCCCCACTCTCCCTCTTCACCGCCTCCCTCTTCTTTTCCTTCTCTCCCCTTCCTTCCCCCCAAACCCTCCCTCACCTCCTTTTCCCTGCTCTCCGTCACTCCCTCCATAACATAAGGGGTGGTGGTGTGGAGGTGGTGTGGGGGAGGGGGGTGTGGTGTGGTGTGGGGGAGGTGGTGTGGGGGAGGGGGTGTGGTGTGGGGGAGGGGGCGATGTGGCAGAGGTGGTGTGGGGTGGTGTGGGGAAGGGTGTTGGCGGAGAGTGGTGTGGGGGAGGGAGGTTGGGGAGGGGTGTATGTGGGGGGGGGGTGGGGGATAGGGGTGGGGGGGATAGGGTGGTGTGGGGGGTTGGGTTGGTGTGGGGGGAAGGGGGGAGAAGTGGGGAGAGTAAACGGGGGGTGTGGGTGTGGGGGGGGGTGTGGGTGTGTGGGGAGGAGGGGGAGGGGGGAAGGAGGGAGGTGGAGGGGGAAGGGGGGAGGCGGGAAGTGGGTGTGTGGATGGGGGAGGTGGGGTGTGTGTGTGGGGGGGGAGGGGACTCCACTCAGTGGCCACCGGCTGCGGCACCACACAAAACCTCCCGGCTCCATTCAGTGTCTTCCCTGACTCAGCACAGTAGCTTCCCCGACTCCACACTGCGGATTCCCCGACTACACTCTTGCGGGCTCACTAAGCACGGCTTGCGGACTCAATCTGCACGGCTTGTGGACTCAGCCCCGCCTCTGGGTCTTTATTCTCCTCGCCCCGGTGATTGTCAGCGGGTGCCGGAAGGGGCGTTCCCTTCATGGTGACTGACAGGCGAGAAGACCAAACTGCTGATCTCACGATTTTTTAAACCTTCATAACTTTTGTAATATTCCACCGATCGGAACAAAACTTGGTGCACTTAGAGCAGAGGAGAACGGTGAGTAAGGTGGCGAAAAATCCTAGCGATATAGGGCAGTGTTTTTGTGTAAATTTTAATGATGGGAGTTTTAGTAACAGTATAGAGAGACAGACAGACAGACAGACAGACAGACAGACAGACAGACAGACAGACAGATAATAATCCAATAAATGGTATAAGATGGTACAAGGTGTGACAGTTATTGTCAAGCCAAACTATTAATCAGACTATATTTGGAATATTCTGCTCACTTTTATCCTTTTTACATTCAGAAAAAAAATTGATTAGAACCTAATGGGAGAATAGGAATAAATAGCATTTCAGATCGAGATCATTCTTCAGTCTGACCTGAAACACCACCTATTCCTTTTCTCCTGAGATGCTGCCTGCCTCGCTGAGTTGCTCCAGCTTTTTGTGTCTGTGTTCAAATTGTTGAATGGTGCCGGACGCACAGGAACAAACCAGGATCCATAACACAGCGAATATCAGTATCAGAAACATAGAAACATAGAAAATAGGTGCAGGAGGAGGCCATTCGATCCTTCGAGCCAGCACCGCCATTCATTGTGATCATGGCTGATCGTCCCCTATCAATAACCCGTGCCTGCATTCTCCCATATCCCTTGACTCCACTAGCCCCTAGAACTCTATCTAACTCTCTCTTAAATCCATCCAGTGACTTGGCCTCCACTGCCCTCTGTGGCAGGGAATTCCATAAATTCACAACTCTCTGGGTGAAAAAGTTTTTTTCTCACCTCAGTCTTAAATGACCTCCCCTTTATTCTAAGACTGTGGCCCCTGGTTCTGGACTCGCCCAACATTGGGAACATTTTCCCTGCATCGAGCTTGTCCAGTCCTTTTATAATTTTATATGTTTCTATAAGATACCCCCCTCATCCTTCTAAACTCCAGTGAATACAAGCCTAGTCTTTTCAACCTTTCCTCATATGACAGTCCCGCCATCCCAGGGATCAATCTCGTGAACCTACGCTGCACTGCCTCAATCACAAGGATGTCCTTCATCAAATTCGGAGACTAAAACTGTACACAATACTCCAGATGTGGTCTCACCAGAGCCCTGTACAACTGCAGAAGAACCTCTTTACTCTTATACTGAAATCCTCTTGTTATGAACTGTTTTTTTTATTATCTTCCATTTGGCATGAAGCTTTTGTGACCTCCATTCTAGAACAATGTCTCATTTTGGAGTCAGAAATGAACATGCCACATTGAAGTTTAAAGCTACTGTGGCTGCAAAAGGCAATCACATTTATGAGTTCTCCTACGTTGAAGCTGCTCTTGTGTAGATGTGATACCTCAACAGGAATCTGGGTGAAGCAAAGGCAGTGCGTGTGCTATCGGTCATGTCAGAAGAGGCGGGAGAATCGGTGCTTGACGAATCTGTGCATTTGGAGCTTCCATGAGTGGCCTGTATTTCTGGTGGCTTCAAAGGTTCAACTGTGTTTTACGGTCACGTGATTAACTGATTGAAAGACACAGCATGGAAGCAGGCCCTTCAGCCCCACGAGTCCACACCAATCATCGTCCGCCCACTTTTACATCCGCTCCCCACACGCAAGGGGGAATTTACAGCGGCCAATTGACTTACGAACCCTCGTGTCCTTGCGATGTGGGGAGAAACCGAAGCTCCCGGAGAAAACCCACCCACGCCATCACAACTGTGCAGAGTGTTTCACATCTCCCTGCGTAGCTCAGACGTGGCTCTTGTAAATCTTCTCTGCCACCCTTTTTTTTGAGTTTTATTGACCTTGATTGAAAGATACTTTAAATGTGGCCTCGTCCCACCTTATATAACTGTCATCATCATGCAGCAAATGGACCATATCAAAATATATTACTCAGCAGGTACTATCATAGACAACTTCAATTTTGTGTTAAAAGATATTTTTCCACATCATGTGCATGGATTCCTTGTAGCTTTATGGTCTATTCAAGGGCATTACTGAAGTTACCTAGGTTGCAGTGTGCATGGTCTTACTTCATCTATGCGCGGTTCAAAACTGTGGATTCACGGTCAAATAATTGTAAGGCCACATGACACCTGGCTGAAGCCATTCTATTTATCTGCGATATAACAATCCACATTTTATCCATGCCCACAAATCCCAATTCTCCCTCAAAGTCCTTCTGGAAAATTCATTTTTCTTTTAACACCTGATTATTATATCCTCTCATGATTCTATGCACCCTGATTATCGTGGGTTTAAAACCACCCCTCATTCTCCTGTACTCCAGGGAATCGAGTCCCATCTACGTCTGCTCAAATTTTAAACTAAACAATGCCTAAAATAGCAAACTCCCTGATTGAACCGAAATAAGTCCTGGCAACATCCTTGTAAACAGGAGGAGGTCTGGTGAGTCTCACGTGAGAAATCTGGACAAGCAGGATTTTGAGCAGACATGGCAACCAAACAAAACACAGGTGCTTTGTGAACACCTTTCCTATGACGTTTGGGGGGTCCCAGAACTGATATGGTGGGTAGTTTTACTTTAAATGTGGCCTCGCCAAAAGTCTCCACTCATCTTATGGATATCCGCACACAGTAAATTCATATAACTGCAAATCATACCACTCCCAACTTACCAGTACTGAATATTTATGAGGGTTATGATGAGGGATTACGTGAAGCAAAATGCACAAAAACATACTTCCAAGCTTTGGAATCACAGATACCACCCCAGTAAAGACCAACCAGTGATGCCACATATATATCTGGGCACTCAGATACTTTCAGCGTTCAAAGCTCTGTAGGGAAGAAATTCAGAACTACCACTCAATAAACCTATAGACAAGGATGGAGCTAAAGGGATCAACAAGTTTGTTAGTTAAAAAGACAATTTCAAGTAGCATTTTAAATTCCGGTTTCATGGTATCATGTCGGTTTTCTGTAAAATGTTGGAATGTCGATTCCATTTTGCCCAGGATGTGGTCATTTAAACGCTGCAGGGATTTAAAAAACATTTGTGTTAATCCACTTCCTTGTAGCCAAAAGGCTTTGTTGGCTAATGCATAAGGCTGAGTCTCTCCCTCTAAGCGTGTGGGTTGTCTCATTCACCACACACAGCCTAGGTTCTGGAGGGTAAGCCCGGACTTTTGATTCCCCTAAGTGTGCATCAACCCCCCCGAGCATGGTGAAAGTAAGGTATGCAACCTGTAGTGTAGCTGATTATTCTACTGAGACAAGCGCCATGAGGAGCCATCTATATCCTAGGCCATATTGCTCGACAGGTTTTACAATAATTGTCCAACATGTGACAGGGTTAATGAATCCCCTTAAGCCACTGAACCAGAGGGGTGGGGGCCCACAACCATGAAAGTGCAGACCTATTAACTGTACTTGATCTGGTGCAGATCCAGGAGCAACTGTTCGACCTAGCTGACACATTTCCCATCCATGCCCATCTCTCTAACGCACGTGCCGCACATGGTGGTGCCACTTCATTAGTTCATTTTCTAATGCCAGTTAGTAACCTTGTCAAATTCCCATTCTCTACCACCATGTCGTGGCAACATTATGGAACCATGGTTGGGGCCTCGGGCTATAGTAAATACACCAACTCTGAAGGGAGGGAAACACAGTTTCCCCAATCCAGCGTAATCCATAGATTTGTCAAACATGATTTCTTTTTATAAATCTTTTCAACCTGTTTCCAGCCTTGCCCTTAGGCAATAGCCGACTACCTGATTATCGTGGGTTTTTCCTAATTGCCCTGTTACAATATGTGCTGGATATAAGATGTTTTGTTGTAGTTACATCACGTGCCGCATTATTTGCATATGCTTTTAGCCCATAAAGGCGGCGAGCATTTCCTGTGTAGCGATGCCTCTGAGTAGTCCATCTGCCACCTGATGTCTCCTAAAGCACCCCCCCCCCCCCAGCGGGTAAGATAGGCGATCATAATGCCCCCCCCTAGATTTGGCCACTGCAAGGGCCCATGTTGGGCAGTCTGGAAATGCTGCTACTAAACCATAACTCTGGCTACATGCCGTATTCTAGGTTGCGGTGTAGCAATTTGAATGGCTACAAGCCCAATGAGTGAAACAGTATGTTAAAGTAAGTGACATCATGTGGTACCGTGTCAATAGTGAAGCCTAGGTAATCCATGTTAGTAGTAGGCTGCCAATATAGTTTATCTGGGTGAAGGAGAAAACCCAAAGTTTCAAGGAGTTGTTTAGTGACAACTCCTGCGCATTTTGTTCCCGTCAATCTACCGAAAACTTGAAAACTTTACGAATTTTCGTACCATGACAATTTGGGCAAAGTGCGGCTCGCCATAGTGGCCCCTCCACTAAAATATTTAAGTAATCACTAAATACCTCCCAAAACTATCTTCTAATGTCTGGCAGCATTTTGAACTTGAACCCAAATACGTCAGTGCCATTTAGTTCAACCTGGAAGAACTCACGCTGGGGATCACTGACCCTTTCTCCGTTAGTTACCTCCAAAGTTTGGTTTGAACTGAGGTTGTGAGTGTTGGACAGGAGGAGGTGGCTTCAGAAACTGGTGAGTCTCACGTGAGAAATCTGGACAAGCAGGATGCAGTTTTTGGGCCCCCGCTCCAACTCCTCAGCCTCTTGGCATGGCAACTTCAGGCGGAGTGCTGAAACACAGGTGCTTTGGGGAACCATTGGTTCTACTTCTTTTTTGCAGCCTGAGTGGAGAGGAGGAGGCCAAAGCCCGTCCTCCTGGGAGATGCCGCATCTCCTCGTTTATCATTCGCTCTAGGAGCTGCCTCATGCAGCTGATCCGAGCGTCTCCCCTTTTCGGTGGGGGAGAGTGTTCCCGTTCCTCCGATTCATCGGAGGACACCGGCCGGTCGGTTTTATGTGTCGCCTTCCTCCCTGTGCGGGGCGTTGAAATCTGCAGCACTGGGGGCGGCTCGGTGTCGGGTGAGCGGGAGCGTTGAAAAGGCTCCTCCGCTGCGAGAGGCTGCCGTCCCGCTATGGACCCGTCCTCGGGTGGAGTTGGGCAGGCAGTCCTCCTGGCTGGTCGCTTGCGAGAGGCCATTATTCTCTCTAGAGCGACTCTGTAACAAAAAAGGCACTTACCTGAGGTCTTGTCTTTATGCTGCAGCTGGAGAGCCTGGCTCCAGCTGCTGCCGCTGTTGCACTGCTGACGTAATGCCGCGCCTGCGCGCTGGGTGGGTTCTTCACGTAGTCACTCACGTGACTCCGAAGTAAAATTTATCTTTGAATATGTTAAAAATTCTAGTCAACGCAAATTCTAATGGATGGAATTTGAATTAGAAGATGATCAACATCACCCTGAATCATCCCTTGAATCCACTGTGGATAACTGATGGGTAAAAATGCTGGGAAACACAGCGTGTCAGGCAGCATCTCTGGAGAAACGGATTCGGTGATGTATCAGATCGGAACCCCTCTTCAGACTTATATTGTTGAGGTGGTTTGAGAGGATATGGATCTGGAAATGCTGAGTTTCCAGCTTCCTGGTCATGTATATATGGCTGAATCCATTTCTGTTTTAGTTTAGTTTAGAGATACAGCGCGGAATTGTGCTCTTTGGCCCACCGATTGCACTAATGTGTAGCCATCCCTGCGCAGTAACACTACCCTACACACATTAGGAACAATTATACATTTATACATATACACCAAGCCATTTAACCTACAAACCTGGACGTCTTTGGAGTGCGGGAGGAAACTGAAGATCTCAGAGAAAACCAACGCAGGTCACGGGGAGGACGTATAAACTTCGTAAATACTGCACCCGTAATCAGGATCGAACCCGGATCTCTGGCGCTGTAAGGCAGTAACTCTACCACTACGCCACTGTGTTGCCCACCATTGCCGAAATGTAGTGTTGTTATATATGTTTCCTACTTATTCTCAGTTACCATTGGATTGTAATCAATGGGATGTTCATAGTTTGTTAACATGATGCAGTAAGATAAAAAGCACGTTTCATTCTTCAAGCATTAGCATCAGTACATACATATATAAATAAAGAATCCTTCAAGCTTTAACACACAAACAAATATAGAATGCTGTGTTAAGTCCGTTACACATTCATGGTTTTTATGATCTGGGGATAAATCTCAACGAGATGCAAGCTGAATTGAGTTCTAGAAATTATTCTGGGTCCCTGGTCTGGATATATGTTAGTCTTTCCACTCTCTGATATTGAGTTTGCCCTCACCGAATTTCATCAGCCTTGGGACTGCAACAAAAAAGACAAACATGAATAAATATTACCGGGAATTTTTCAGTATATAAAGGAGAAAGTGGAGATAGAAAATAGAATATCGAAGATTACAGCCATGAAACAGGCCCTTCAGCCCTTCATTTCAATGCTGAACATAATGCCGTTAAATTATTCTCTGCTGGGATGCGATCCATATCCCTCCACTTCCTGCATATCTGTGTCCCCATCTAAAACCCTTTTAAATGCCAGTACTGTATATGCCTCCATCACCACCCCTGGTTATATGCATTCCAGGCACCCACCACTCTGCACATAAAACCTGTCCTTCACATCCCCTTTAAACTTTACCCCTCTCACCTTAATGATATGCCCTTCAGTGTTTCGTATTTCAATCCTGTGAAAAGGGTTCTGACTGTCTACCCTATCTATACCACGCCTAATTTTGAATACTTCTACCAGGTTTCCTCTCGACATCTAGAGGAAACAATTCAAGATTGTTCCCACTTCTCCTTACAGCTAACACCTTCTAATCCAGGCAAGATTCTGCACCCACTCCAAATCCTCCATATCCTTCCAGTAACAAGGTGATCAGAACCACACACAATACTCCAAATGCAGCCAAACCAGTCCTATAAAGCTGCAACATGACTGCCTGACTCTTGTACTCAATGCTCTGACCGATGATGACAAAGGTATCCCATGTTATCTTTGCCACTAGATCTACTTGTGTTTCCATTCTCAGGGAATCAGGGATTGGATCCTGCTGTTCATCAAAGCTGTTAAGGATCTTTGTCACAGTCTGCCCTCTCCTCATTCTCATCCACTTCACCTCCCGGTACTTTTCCACCGGTCCCTCCTTCTCCTCGCCTGCCTGCCACTCCCCTCTCATCAGCCCAACTCTCCTCACCTGTTGCACTCAGTTGCCTCTGATCACCAATTAACCCGGTATATAGACTCTCCTCACCATTCACACAGTGCCAGATTGTTCTCAGCATTCATGCAAGACTCTCCAGCGATTTCCCGACTGCCTACATGGATTCAAACCTGCCTGCCCCTGACCATTCCGTCCTTTCGTCTGTCCCTCGCTGGTTTGTTTGCATCGTGTGTTGGATCTCCTGGTTACCGGACCTTCCGCTACCCCGACTACGTCTCCTGCCTGCCCCTCTTCGGAACCCTCGCTCAATCCTGAGCCTCTGTGTGAGTACGGTGTACCCATTCCTGTGTTACTACTCTGTGCTGCTATTGGGTCCAAGCTATACCCGTTACAATCTTGCCATTATCTGTATTCAATCTCCTTCCATTCAATCTCCCAAAGTGCAACATCTCACACTAAAAGTTAATTGAACACCTCACAACTAAATGTAATTTACTGTTTCTCCACCCATTTCTGTAGCTGATCTATATCCCACTGACCGCAATGCTATTAATTTTGATGCTGTCTTGCAAACATACGAACCAACTCATCTACATTGATGTCCAATATATATTTGACAAACAGTAGAGGTCCCAGCACACATCAGTGTGGAACTCCACTGGTTACAGACCTTCAGCCAGAATAACATCTTTCCATCACAACCTTATGTTTTCTATGAGTAAGCCATTCCGAATCCAAATGATCACATCACCGTAGACCCCATGCATGTCAATCTCCTGGATCAGCTTATCATGAGGGACTTTATCAAATGCCTTACTAAAATCCATATAGAAAACACCCACTGCCCTACCCTCACTAATCACCTTCAACACCTCCTCAAAAATCTCAATCGTTCATGAAACATGACCTGTTGTGGACAAAGTTGTGCTGACCGCTCATAATTTGCCCATTCTCTTCCAGATGTATATGCATCCAACCCTGTAGAATTCTCTGCAATAACGCATCTGCCACTGATGTATTATTTCCTGGCCTATAACTTCCTGCATTAACTCTACTTTCCTTCTTAAACAAAGAAACAATAGTGACTACTTTCCAGAGATCTAGGACCTATCCTGTGGCTAGAAAAGATAGATAGATAGATCTTTGTCAAGGCCCCTGTAATCTCCTCTTGTAGCAATGTTACAAAATTTTGAGATTTCAAAAATCAAGTCTGTAATTTATCCCATCAGATAAAGCATAACAATAAGTTTAATTTGACACCTAATTCACTTTCATATCTCAAGTATTTAAAAAGTTATGGCCATTTTCATACTCGGAAATTAGCATCTTGTTCCCTATTGATTTTCTATGGACATAACAAAAAAGCTGTGATCGTGGACAGTCAAAAGGCCATAACCTTCTTAAAAATTAAGAGAACTGAATGAAATTTTCAGTTATTGTAGATTGAACCATTCTGAAATAAACATAAAATAATTTAACTTGGATGACCTGAAATTAAAGCATATAATTAGTTAGTTACCCAAGTGCAGCAAATTTCAAACTTCAATTACTAGATCTAAACATCTATCCATTTCTTAATAAATGATTAACGTTTTTAAATAGCCCAAGTGTCCAAATAATATTCATAAGTAATTCACAATAAAACATGATTTTTAAATCTCATTTACATCAATTTATAGGCCAAATGGAAGGAATTTAGTGTTCAATTGCTGTAAATTAAAGTCAATTTTAAATTGGCTTTCTAGTGGGTTCCTGTGAACGCGCTGGTTTAGAACGTTCACATTGCGCTGGATTTGTGCCCCCAAATGCCCAGAAAAATACTGCGGGTTATAAAGAGCCCAAAATGAGCTACTCGCTATAGAAAACTTTATAAACAGGGTTCTTAAGAAGCCCCTTTTAATGTAAAAATAAGGTACATACCTTTAATTGTTTGCTTTATAAAACCCTGGGGCTGCGAGAGGTTGCGGGTTGAGAGAGTGATTTTTAAACTACTATAACTATTATACAAGGCCATAAAAACTAATAATACCTTTTGCGACGGGGTCTTTCAGCGACTTTTCGTTAATGATTTACTAGGCTGAACATTTTCGATTGCAACAGCCTAGTAAAAATCGCGTTTTAAACCCGCCCCCTCTAAACATCGCCACATGGGGTGGGGCAGATTCTCAGACACGATTCAGGTAGGTTTTGTAACATACCTACCTCTTGCATCGCAATAATCTGGGAGAGAGCCATCAGGCACCTTAATGCTCCTCAAGATCCCACAAACTCCTTTATCTATATCAGTATTCCCCACACTGATCTCATCTGAGATCCATGTCCATCTCCTTGGTGAATACAAATGCAAAATACTCATTTAGTACCTCGCCTCTTCCAAACATAAATCCCCTCCTTTATTCTTTGGTCATCTTTATCTTTCCTCCTTGGAGGAACACACACGTCCTTAACTCTAATCAGCTTATCTACAAAAAGGACTCCCACATGTCAGATGTGGACTTACTCCATAACAACAGCTTCCAATGTACCCCTGCCTCATAATGCTCCTTCTGCCTTGGTCCAATTTAGTACCTACCCCACAAGATCCAAATTTATCTTTCTTCATAACTATATTAAAGTTTGTGGAGTTATGATCATCGCTCCTGAAATGCTCTTCTACTGTAACACCAACCACAATGCAGAAGGTTTGCATTCTGCCCTGTTACCTAGCTCTGCATCTGATGGATGAGAATTTCATAGGTGACAAACTATAGTGATTTCCTTTGTACTTATCCGGCACAGAAATAGAAACTTACCTGCTAATTATCCTGCTAATAATTTTCTGTACCCAGAAGGATTCTGGATCTAGACAGACTCGATTAGTATTTTGAAGAGTGGCACTAAAAGATATGAAGAAATATTCGGAGTTTGCATCTATTGTCTGTATGGGAACAAATGTCGAAGCAATAAAACTATCAACAAACTTATCTAACCTGGTTTTGTGATCTTGGCAAGGGTTAGGAGAGATATCTTTGTCTTATGGATGACAGGTATTTCATATCTACGAGTGAGCTTGTGATAAAATGATGAAACTATGACATGAATGGAAGGGTCCTGCTCACCTCATATTCCATGGCCTGGATGAGCAGAGCACCCCTATATTTGCTTTGGTCCCTGATCAGCTATTTGTCGTCCGCCCTCTCCTTACCTTGGAGGACTTACACAGTTCCCGCTGTATCAAAAAATCCCAGAGTATTATAAAGGACATTTCCCACCCCGGACACTCCCTGTTTGAACTGTTGCCGTCAGGCAGACGGTACAGATCTACAAGGACAAGGACAAACAGACTTAAAAACAGTTTTTACCCCACTGCTATAAAAGCACTAAATGTAGCCGCCAAGGAACGCAGGGGCGATACATACTAAGGGACTGTGGTACACTGTGAAATCGACAGAAGGATGGAGGGTTGGGTGTTTATGCGTACTATTTTCATGATATTTATTTTAGTTGTTTATCTTTTAATATTTTATCTTGTATGTATCGTTAGCTTTTAGAAATGTTTGAATGGTGCACTGACTGGCTGACATTTTTAAATTTTGTTGTACATGGTTCATGTTACAATGACAATAAAGAAACTATTCTATTCTATTCTATTCTCCTGATTCCCTAGGCCAGACACTGCAGGATGTGTCTGAATGCAGTGAAATCTATTTTGGTCAGATGAAATCCTTGTACATAAGGTTTATCATGTTTGTTTCTGAAACAATTAAATATCAACCCGCCTGATGAATGTTTTACATAAGTGAAACATTCCCCGGTCAAGTAGTGTGTGCCACAATGGTATGAAATATATTTTGGTCAGAAGGTGGAGCAGCGGTAGAGATGCTGCCTTACAGAGCTAGAGAACCAGGTTCGACCCTGACTGATCCATGCTGTGTCTCCAATCTAAACCAAATCTATTTTGTTCAAATGAAAATTTAATAGATAATGTTATTGACGTTTGTTTATTAAAGTTATTAAATGCAGCGGGTATTTTGGATGGAAGTAAAAGATCTAGCTGAAATAAAATACAATTCTAAACTTAAAAGTTTCTACCCTTACTTCAAGAATTAGCTTCTTGAACAATATCTTATACAATTCCACACGAAACACGGCTCAAAGATACTTTATCATAAACCCTTACATGATCTCTACATTCCCACAATGAGGACCGTTAGCAATAATTTCGATATTCTCCATGAACTTTGGATGGATGAATGTTGCGGATGTTTTGATACACCGGCAGCGAAGGTTCATTCCTGGTGTCCCAATTGATGCTGCTGTCAAATCAAAAAACTGTGTTTTAGGCAATAGGTGCAGGAGTAGGCCATTTGGCCCTTCGAGCCAACACCGCCATTCAATGTGATCATGGCTGATCATCCCCAATCAGTACCCCGTTCCTGCCTTCTCCCCATATCCCCTGACTCTGCTATTTTTAAGAGCCCCATCTAGCTCTTTATTGAAAGCATCCAGAGAACCTGCCTCCACCGCCCTCTGAGGCAGAGAATTCCACAGACTCACCACTCTCTGTGAGAAAAAGTGTTTCCTCGTCTCCGTTCTAAATGGCTTACTCCTTATTCTTAAACTGTGGCCCCTGGTTCTGGACTCCCCCAACATCGGGAACATATTTCCTGCCTCAAGCGTGTCCAAGCCCTTAACAATCTTATATGTTCCAATGAGATCCCCTCTCATCCTTCTAAACTCCAGAGTGTACAAGCCCAGCTGTTCCATTCTCTCAGCATATGACAGTCCCGCCATCCCGGGAATTAACCTTGTAAACAAACGCTGAACTCCCTCAATAGCAAGAATATCCTTCCTCAAATTAGGTGACTAAAACTGCACGCAATACTCCAGGTGTGGTCTCACTAGGGCTCTGTACAACTGCAGAAGGACCTCTTTGCTTCTATATTCGATTCCTCTTGTTACAAAGGCCAACTCGCTTTCTTCACTGCCTGCTGTACCTGCATGCTTACTTTCATAAACTGATGTACAAGGACCCCCAGATCCCGTTGTACTTCCCCTTTTCCCAACTTGACATTGTACACGGCATCTGTATTTATTGTCTTATTGTTGTGTCATGGATAAAAGATGGTGTAATCCAGGAGTTCCCGCTTCCAGAAAGTTGTGGTTAATCACGCAGGATTCATCACTGACCAAGCGGTGAAAGATTCCTCAATTATCACACAAATCAGTTATTATGGGCGTAAAACCACATTCGCCCTTCTAATCCAAGTGTGTCCAAAATTCTCTAAGGTATGTATTGCAAATTTCAGCAACCGTTTAGAGCAAGAAAATAATTCTGTCCAAAATGTTTGAAGAAAATATATTTTATCGAAAGTCCACAATTCCTTTTATTATTTCATTTAGTTGCTCAGTAACAAGGGATTAAACTGTTCAAAGTAAATAATGAATTACGGGACAAAAACATGTAAGTCCAGATGGAGTTCAGTCTGCATGCTGATATTGACATCAGTTTAAGATAATTCACTGCTTCATGTGCCACATGGTGAGATCAACTAGAAGGGACAATAATCCTCAAATACAAAGTTGAACATAATGCTGATTGCATTATATAACGGGTATGTAATAACATGGAATCTGTATTCTACAATCCAATCAAAATGCGATCATAAACTTTTATAAAAAAGTTTAAAGAACTAGTATTTAATTATCAAATGTAAACCATTTCTGAAATTCCAACCTTTGTGATTATCTACAATGATCAAATTTGCCCACATTAAGTCTGTATCCTTCTACACGTTATCTATTTGTGTCTGTCTAAAGCTCTCCAAATGGTAGTGTTTGTCTCTGATTTCCCCAACTTCTCTAGCAACTTGTTCCAGGTATCAACCGCTCTCTGTGTGCATAACTTTCCCATAGGAGCCCTTTTAAAACTCCGTCCTCCCACCTAAGATCTATGCCCTCTTGTTCTTGATACCCCAACCATTCGAAGGGCCGAATGACCTACTCCTGCAACTATTGTCTATTGTCTACTAGAAATCTAACTTTTTTTCCCCCCCTATCTATGCCACATCATTTTACATACCTCAATTAGTTCTCTCTTTCTTATAATCTTATCTACCTCAATGGACCTCACTCCTTTGTTCAAGGGAGAATAAGTTCATAACTACACTCCACCAATCCAAAATAAATCTGGGCAAATTCCCTTGTGCTCTCTCCTTAGAAATCATATCCCTGCTTTTATATCTTCTTCATTCACATTTCAGGCTTGAAACTACTCATAACAGCAGAGACTGGAGGTCAGAATTGAGCGTGAAATGAAATAAGGAAATATTTATGCAATTAAGCAAAATGGGGAAAAGTGAGGCGTGCGTGAGCATTTGAATGAGTGAAGGAATGATCGATTGTAATCAGATTGTTTCCTCAAAGTGCAAGATTGACTTTATTCACTCATTGACTGACACCCACCAGCAAGCCACTAGTCAGCGCTATACGACAGCTACAGAATAATTCCAGTTGCTCCAGACCAAACTTGGCAGGAGCCACTAACTTCAGTTCTGCTCTCAACCTGGATTTGCCTTCTCTGCACCAAAACACACGGGTCCATGGGTGAATCATCTTATTGTGATTTCCTGCTTGGTGCAGCCTGCAGCTGTCATTCTCCCATCTCAGAGGTTTATCTCATTGCTGCATTCCTCAAGGGGTTAGATTCACCCGTACAGCTCGTCATGGTCAAATAGCATTTTAAAACATCACAGGAAGTGCAATAACTCTGACACAGGAGTATTTTTCAAACTGTCACGCGACATTAACATCAAACTCACCACTTCCGTTTATTCACTCAGAGGAATTTCAGATGAATGTGGCAACACAATATTCCAACAGGGGTCACTGAAAGCACATTCCTTGTTTTGGTTATTGGATATAGGTCAACTAAATGTATATTTCTTATCTAAATGTAGTGAAAGATGCATCTTTTCCAAAATGTTCCTGTTAATGGTTTAATTTACATAATTATAGAATAATCTAACGAGCTTCATAGATGCAATGATATTAATTTGCATTTTTAAAGCAACTTTAAAGCAGTAAAACATCAAAAGAAGGTTTGTATGAAGCAAATTTTGACAGATATTGTCATAAATATATATTAGGACAGTGAACAAGTTGTTGGTCAAAGGAATAGGTTTTAGAAGACTATCATATACAAATAGGGAAGTAAAGATTTGGTATTTGCCCAGAAGGTGCTCGTATATTTCTCCAGGATCTTTTACCTGAGTATATGTTATTATTACCTTCAAAGATATAAAAAGGCCCCATAAGAACATGTGAAATAGGAGCAGGTGTAGGCAACACATGCCTGTTCTGCTATTCCATAAGATCATGGAGCAGAATTAGGCCATTCGGCCCATCGAGTCTGCTCCCCACTCAATCATGATTCTATGAGATCATGAGGGAACCTTTACCTCAAACATAATATTCCTGCCCTAACCATATTCCATGATCCCAGGAAGGTCCAGAAATCTATCAATCAATGGCCGAGCCTCCACAATCCTCTGAAGTAAAGAATTTCAAAGATTTATTGCCTTCTAAATGAAGAGCATTCTCCTCATTTTAGTCCTAAATGACCAAGCGCTCATTTTGTACTGTGATCTCTAACTATGGATTGTTGACAAGAACTAAACAGCCAGTATTAGTTTTATTATTACTCATAGTGAACCAAGATTCATAACATATGTCTAAAATATAAATCTCTGAAGAGTCTCCCCCAGGCCCCTGAGTTAAAGGTCTCCTGTTCTAACATCTGTAGATCCAGTTTTGGGATTTCCGTAACCAACATTTGTACCCAGAGCAGACAACTAACTCAGGGAAACATGCAAAATTCTTATAGAACTTGACAGGGTAGATGTGAGGAATATGTTTCCCCTGGCAAAGGAATTCAGATTAAAACTTGTTCGTGCAGCCAAAATGAGAGATGTCCTACGGGGCTTCAAGATGAAAATGCTGCCAATCCAAAAAGTCTTAAATTGAGGTCAGGAAAATTGTTGCGTACAATGGAACTGCAGATGCTGGTATATACTGAAGATAGACACAAAGTGCAGGGGTAACTCAGCGGGTCAGGCAACATCTCTGGAGAAAAAGAATGGGCGACGTTACAGGTCAGGACCTTAATTCTGACTGAAAGTGAAAAATGTGAAGACTTTCAGTCTGAAGAACGGTCTCGACCCACAAAGTCACCCGTTCTTTGTCTCCCGCAATGCTGTCTGACCTGCTGAGTTACTCGAGCACTTTGTGTTTGTCTTCAGGAAAATTGCTACTTCAGCACTGTTTTATTGTTTAGTTTTGCAGAACAGGAGAATCAATTCTAATATTAAAGGCAGTCGGACAGTTTTAACTCCCAAATCTGATGATCTAATTGAACTAAGCAATTTTGATGAATGGAGACTGATCGTACTAAGAGATTGTCACAGGCAGTAGTTTAAAATATCTACGCGTAAGGTTTTACCAGATGAACCAAAATATTGGAATTTTAAACAATGTAATGATGGGAGCCAAAATGACCTGTTTTTATTGATCCAGTTCAAGCTGAGAGTTTAGAGATACAGCGTGGAAACAGGCCCTTCAGCCCACCGTGTCCATACTGTCCATCAATCACCCGTGCACTGGTTCTATGTTTATCCCACGTTCGCATAGGACACGCCAGGGGCAATTTACAGAAGCCAATTAGCCTACAAACGTGCATGTCTTTGGAATGTGGCAGGAAATGGGAGCAAATCAGAGCACCAGGAAAAAAAACCCACGCGGTCACAGGGAGCACGTACAAACTCCGCACAGACAGCGCCCATAGTCAGTGTCTCTGGCACTGTGAGGCGATTTTAATGCTGCGCCACCATGCACAAGCTCACAGTAAAGGATTTGTGCTACATGTTTGTGGGAAACGTGACCACGTGATGGATTTGTAATCTAATAATTACTGTGATAGCTAACAAGGAAGGGAAATCCAAATACCTATTAAAAAAAAGGGGGAGGGGGGGGGGGAGATTAAGCAGGGAGACCCACTGTCGAGGAAATTGACAGAGGAAAATTAAAGGAAAAACGGAGACTTTGAGTTTCGCTTCAAGAGGATTTATTGCGTGATACGATGGAGAGATGGCATCCGTCAACTCATCACTAGTTGTCAGTCTTGGCAGCAGAATTAGCCGACAGGTATACAGTGCAGTAAACAACTTTGTTCTTATTAGATACAACTATACGAAAATTTATTCGTCCGTGGCTAAATGTTTTCCTGTTATTACTATCTACTACATGGGTATTAATTATTTCATTAATTATTTCAATTGGTTCTAATTATAATTAGTTATTTCATTAGTCATAATGTACCTTTTGTTTATGTTAATCTTATTCAACCATGGATGGTTAATACAAGTCAAACATAATACATGGGCATCTTGACATTATTCTATCTCATCTTTCAAGCAGACCGCGCCAATGCCCCCCTCCTGAGCCAATCATGAGGCCACATTGTCTGCAACATTGCTAGGCTACTAGCGGCAGGGGGCGCGTGTGGTCTACCCAACAATTGCTGTTGAGTTTGGTTCACTCCCGGACAATAAACACTTTCTAAGAGATAACGTGTCTGAAACTTGTTTTGCTCTGTAGATGGTCAACAACAGATGCCAATTGCCACATCCGCCTACACTTTCATTACCTTATTTAATTCCAACCATAATTAAGTATCTGGAGATTTTAATTTATCTTCTACACCGACTTCCCTCCATCTTGTAGTTCTGGATATTTTACTGAGTACTCTGGATAAGAAACTCATTCCTTGGTCATTCTCTCTTATAATCACAGAGTGGTGCAGTGTGGAAACAGGGCATTCGGCCCAATTTGCCCACACAGGCCAACATGTCCCAGCTACACTAGTTCCACCTGCCTGCGTTTGGTCCATATCCCTCCAAACCTGTCCTATGCATGTACCTGTCTAACTGTTTCTTAAATGTTGCGATAGTCCCTGCCTCAACTACCTCATCTGGCAGCTTGTTCCATACACCAACCACCCTTTGTGTGAAATAGTTACCCCTCAGATTCCTCTTTTCCCCTTCACCTTAAACCTTTGTCCTCTGGTCCTCGATTTACCTACTCTGGGCAAGAGACTCAGTGCATCTACCCGATGTATTCCTCTCATAATTTTATACACCTCTATAAGATCAATACTCATCGTCCTGCGCTCCAAGGAATAGAGTCCCAGCATACTCAACCTCTGCCTATAGCTGAGGCCCTTGACTCCTGGCAACATCCTTGTAAATCTTCTTGTAGGGGTTTTGCGTTTCCCTTTATTTCCCTTCGGGCCCAACTGCCCGAGTTATTCTCTCCCTTGTCGGAGGGTCAAACGGCCACCACTCCACTCGAGTGGTTTCCAGGAGAGAGAATACAACAAAAGGGATTCCCCTGGGTTCTAGACCTCGGAATTATGGTGGGATATGATAAAATGTTGAATTGACCAGAGTGTGCCGATGAGAGAAAACAGAAACCAAGATGGACTCAAAGCAAGTCTAAAATTTCCAGGCTTTATTCCAGACATTGAGAAATCGAATCTCACCAACACTACATAATACGTGGCTAAACTGATGCTTTAAACTAAGACTATGGACGGAAAACTATCGGGCACGTCGTAAAACTTACTTTACACAATTTTACCCCCCCTTTCCCTTTATCTTCTCAACCTCTATCCTATTTCGGGAATTTCACCAGGTCACTGGGGTACTTACAGTTGGGCTCACGAGCCGTCCAGAAGAGCAGAAAGAGAGAGAGTTCTGGCTTGACTCCTGTTTTTATGCCTGAGCTTCCTTTGAAACCCCCAGGTGGTCGTCTGGATAAAAGGGTTCTTTTGATGATCCCCAGTTTCGATCTGGCATGAACAATAGGCTTCCGATGATAAGGGGTTTGCTGATGTCATGATCCCTCAGCCTGATCGTTATCCCATCGCCTGGATGGGCTCCTATTGTCTCGATGGATGGGTCATCCAAGATGGTGATTGAGCTTGGGCTGGCCTGTTTACCACCATCTGCTGAGGCTTGGTTCCTTCCTTTGTGTATCCAAGATAATCCCGTTATCTCCGTCTCAGCCTTTCCTGTCCACATCATTCGCAGAGTTGTGTGATGCCCAAGTCCACAGGCCAGACAGGTTTGAATCTTTCTGTGGATTGGGGTTTTTATCCGTTGCAGCCAGCAAATCTGTCTTTTTAAAATATCCATGTCTGAGTTCTTACATAATTTTGGAGGATCTGCCCCAATAACTTACATTCTCTCTATGTTTCTGTACCCTTTCCAGCTTGACAACATTTTTCCTATAACATGGGGCCCAGAATTGAACACAATATTCTAAATGAGATCTCACCAACGTCTTATACAACTGCAACATGACCTCCCAACATCTATTCTCAATACTCTGACTGATGAATGCCGATGTGCCAAAAGCCTTTTTGACCACCTTAAATACCTGCGACTCCACCTTCAAGGAACCATGCACCTGCATCTCTAGAATCCCTCTGCTCTGACAACTGACAATTGCACCTCTCATAAGCTAAGGGTGTAGTCCTGATCTTTCAACCTATCATTGTGGTCTTTGCATTTCTTTTTCATCTGCATTTTATAACCATATAACCATATAACAGTTACAGCACGGAAACAGGCCATCTCGGCCCTACAAGTCCGTGCCGAACATGGTCGCAGCTTTCTCTATCGCTGCCACATTATATTCCACGTGCTGGCATTTTTGTGTTGCGTTACCTGTTGTTTTGTACAAGGCTTGATTACAGTCTTGTATGGATTTGACTGGATACATAACAGTTCCTCACTCTGTCTTGGTACATGTGATACTAATAAACTAAATCCAAAGGCTGTGGTTTTCACACAAAGGAATGTCTTTGGCTGCATTGCCCCGGTCTTGGCTAACAATGTCGCTTTTGTGAGCAACTCACGCACGGACATGAGCAACACCTTAAAAACTGTCCAGCGGTTTTGTTCAAAGATTGCTTTGAGGAATAGACGTGAAGAATATGGCCTGATGTTTTATGACTTCTATGAGTAAGACAGCAAATGAGGGCCTCAGAGTTAATGCCTGTATTAAGCAATTGGATTTTCTGAATGACATTCTGCCACAGATGAATACAGACCTGGTTGTGTGTCATCAAATCAGTAAAGCCTGGCTTAGACAGAGGGAAAAGGTGCACAATAAGGAGAAGAGGAGATAAATGTGATGCTATTTAAAAGGGCTAGAAGGGATCTAGGTGGGAAGGGAAGAGAAAGGGAGGGGTGGGGTGGTGGAGGGGAAAGGAGGGCAGGATAGTGGGAGAAATGGGTGAGCACCTGAGTGGGGAACATGCGAGGGGGGTGAAAAAATGAGGTCTGTTGCCTACAATTGGAGAATTCATCGTTAAAAGGTAGATTTAGGCAAATATTCTGTCCGTTTTATTGACAGGGTTATTTATTTTCATGTTATTAATATTGCCAGTTGCTTTCATGTGTTTTAAAATACATTTTGCATTTTTTATTTCTCAAGTATATTTCTTGTTTCCATTGGTTTATGATCAAGAGAAACGTTTGGAGAATTATTGAATTAGTGAAAGACCATGGACAGCAAGCGATGTCAGTGATCATCAGGGCGGCCTGTAGATGGGGCCTAACCTCCTGCCACTCACTACCTGCTTGTCTCTGGTGGTCCAGTGTGTTCGTGGAACGATCGAGACAGCAATCCGGGCGGGATGTTAGAAGCCAGGCTGCTGTCAGAAGATTCAAGAGTCATTTATTGTCACGTCACGTCTCCCAGATTGAACAATGAAATTCCTACTTGCAGCAGTACAACAGATTATGTAAAGAAGGGAATAATTTCCTGGGAATCTATTCTCCCTGAACTGACAACAAGGCCAAACTAATCCAGCCCGACAAGTGTCAGGTCACTGCCATCATGGCCTCCAGGTGGATGTACTTCTTTCATTCCTCATCATACACTTATCCCAGGGGTCCATTGTTGACATCATTCCTAATGGTTACATCCATTGACACAACAGCATTCCTTCCCGAGGTGCCGGGTGGCAGCGTTTCCGATGTGCCGAGTGGTGACAGAGGCTTTCCCGACGTGCCTCAGTCACGGAAGGGGGAGCGTGCAGGATGACACAAAGACTCATTTGGCTGCGGAATTGGTGACTCACCCCGAGGGCTCGGTGGAGCCGCTGGAGACGTCAGACCCGAGGAGCAAGGGCTGTAGGAGGGTGAACCGGGGTAATGCCTCCAGTGCCTTCAAGGTCGGTTGCAGCAGGCACATAGATGGCCGAGCGAGGAGAAGGACCCGTCGGTTCGTGGGTCGATGCTGTTGAAGATGACAGAGTAGGCCCTGCAGGAGCCTGGGGTTTTCCTGGATCGGGACCTGCTCTAGAAGACCGAGAGCAGGGGAGGACCAGACTTTGGACCGGAAATGGCACAAATAAATATGCAAAAAGAATGTCAGCGTGCAGTTACACATGTGACAATAAAGCTTCATTGAACCATTGAACTATTGAATATTATCCTTTCTAGTAACTCCATCCAGAATCCATGTTGTTCCATGAGATGTCCGGGTTCTTTGAATACAATCCAAATGTAGGGACCTGTCTGTTTACATAATAATTCTGACTTTAAAAAGTTCAACCAAGGTATTCTGTATCACCTTCCATACATGGAATGAATAATAATCATCAAAAACTTTAAAAGTCTTCATTTTTGGCTGGGTTTGAGTTTTTCCTTAAACACATTCTAGCTCCACATTTCCAATAGCTTTAACCATTTCTTTGTACATCAGCATCACAGCAGTTTCAGGAAGCCACCTTCTCCTCAATACTCCTCAAAAGATCTGGATGCCATCAAATCCAACGGGTTTGATTTTGGAATTAATATTGGTCTATATTGGCCTGTGTACTACGATACAATGAAAAGCCTGCGCTCTGTCCAATCAAATCATATTTGAGTCTGAAGAAGGGTTTCGCCCCGAAATGCCACCCATTCCTTCTCTCCAGAGATGCTGCCTGTCCCGCTGAGTTACTCCAACATTTGCGCCTATCTTCGGTTTAAACAGTTCACAATACACAAATCATATTATACACGAGTACAAACCATTACTCAAGTACAACAGGTAGTGTCAGGAGAAAAATACCAGAGTGTAGAATTTAATGTTACAGCATTAGAGCGTTATAGCTATTGAGGAAGTGCAGGTAAAACAAGGATCGCAACGAGGTAGATGGGGAGATTAGTGTTACTTATGAGCGGTCTGTTCAACTTGCTTTGTCCCGCTGCCTGTGCTTGGCCCATATCCCTCTAAACCTTTCTTACCCATGTACCTCTTCAAGTGAATTCTTAAAGTCATCATTGTATCCTGCCTCGACCACTACTGCTGGCAGTTGTTCCATGTACTGCAGGCACCATCATTGATATGACAGAATTTTCCCTCGGGTCCTTTTAAATCTCCCCTCTCATCTTAAATCTATGCACTCTCGTTTTAGACTCCCCTACAATGGGAAAAGATTGTGCTCATTCACCTTATCTATGTTCCTCTCTAACTCATTATAAACAGTCATTGTGTTCCTAGAAGTCACAAACCATCAGGGAATGTTCTTCACATTTATTCCTGTGCAACAAAGAATAAAACCACAGAACAAATTTTAAACCCATTGCTCACTCCCTTGTGTGAGTTGCCCACAAATGCCACGGCTACTCCTCATATAAAAACCACAACCTTTTTTATTCATACTCGGTGGAATATCCAGAACAATATAATGTGAGATGGGGGAATGTTGGTTCCTGCCCAGTCCCTTTTTTAATAGATTTCAGTTTAGATTTTCCTTCCGTGTTGGCCATCAAAGTGACACAATGGGAGATGCAATACCTGTCCTTCTCTCTCACATCCACCAGCCCTTCCAGGTGAGACATAGATTTACCTGCATCTATTCGAACATTGTCTATTACCTTTGGGGCAGCACAGTGGCGCAGCGGTAGAGTGGCTGCCTCATAGTGACAGAGACCCAGGTTCAATCCTGACATGGGTGCTGTCTGTACGGAGTTTGTATTTTCTCCCTGTGACCATGTGGGTTTTCTCCAGGTGTTCCGGTTTCCTTACACACTCCAAAGACATACAGGTTTGTAGGTTAATTGGCTTTTGTAAATAGTCCCCAGTGTGTAGGATAGTGCTTGTGTATGGGGCGCTTGCTGGTCGGCACAGACTCGGTGGGCCAAAGGACCTGTTTCCATCCTGTATCTCTAAAGTGTAAAGTCTAAGGTTGGCTCATAAGGTCATAAGGTCATAAGTGATAGGAGTAGAATGAGGCCATTCGGAACATCTAGTCTACTCCGCCATTCAATCATGGCTGATCTATCTCTTCCTCCTAACCCCATTCTCCTGCCCTCTCCCCATAACCTCTGACACCTGTACTAATGAAGAATCTATCTCTGCCTTCAACATATCCACTGATTTGGCCTCCACTGCCTTCTGTGGCAAAGAATTCCACAGGTCCACCACCTTCTGACTAAAGAAATTTCTACTCATCTCCTTCCTAAAAGAACGTCCTTTAATTCTGAGGCTATGACCTCTCGTCCGAGACTCTCCCACTAGTGGAAACATCCTCTCCGAATCCACTCTATACAAGCCTTTCACTATTCTGTTTGTTTCAATGTCTCCCCTAATTCTTCTAAACTCCAGCGAGTACAGGCCCAGGGCTGACAAAAGCTCATCATAGGTTAACCTACTCATTCCTGGGAACATTCTTGTAAAGATGTGGCCTCCTTGATATCGATGAGACCAAGTGTAGACTAGGCAGCTGTTTTGCTGATGATCACTTGTGCTCTGTCCATTCAACTGCCAGAATTATCACTTACTGGTCATTTTAACTCACCTTCTGATTCCCATACCCACCTCCTCTAACTGCATCTACAGCAACTGGTGTTCCAGAATTGGCCTCCAGTACATTGGTATAGGTGACATTTCAGGTCAAGATCCTTCTTGAGACACTCTCAAGAAGGGTGTCGATCCGAAACGTCACCCCTTCCTTTCCTCCAGAGATGCTGCCTGCCCCGCAGAGTTATTCCAGCAATTTGTGACCATCTTCGGTGTAAACCAGCATCTGCAGTTCCTACACAGTTTCTTGCGTAGGGTGACCAGCTTGTTGGCTACGATTAATAGATGATCTCAACCTTTGTTTTCCCAGAGGATAGCAGGTGCTAAAAAATGTGTGGAAACCTCAGACTTGCAATCGGCACAACATCCTCTCTTGAAACATGATTGATGACTGATTCATACAAGAAAATGTATCTATACTTGCCCAATATCACACACAGCGCATTTCCCCACAGCCATCAGGCTATTAAACCCGGCTCGGACAAAACTCTGATTATTATGAACCCATTTTCTGTTATTTGCATTTTATCAGTTTATTTATTCATGTGTGTGTATAGTTATATTAAGATATATGGACACGCTGATCTGTTTTGTAGTAAATGCCTACTATGTTCTGTGTGCTGAAGCAAAGCAAGAATTTCATTGTCCTATACAGGGACACATGACAATAGGGAATAGGGAATAGGGAAGATTCAATCAAGAGGACATGACTTCAGAATTAAGGGACAGAAGTTTAGGGGTAATATGAGGGGGATCTTCTTTACGCAGAGAGTGGTGGCGGTGTGGAATGAGCTCCCAGTGGAAGTGGTGGAGGCAGGTTCATTGGTATCATTTAAAAATAAATTGGATAGGCATATGGATGAGAAGGGAATGGAGGGTTTTGGTACGAGTGCAGGCAGGTGGGACTAAGGGGAAAAAAATTTGTTCGGCATGGACTTGTAGGGCCGAGATGGCCTGTTTCCGTGCTGTAATTGTTATATGGTTATATGGTTATATAAACTCACTTGAACTTGAACTCCTTCAGAAAAGTACCAAAGAATGCCACAAACCACAGAATTGGAATGACAGGATGATTGCTGCAAACAACAAGGTCATTGGGTCTGCTGAGTCAGTGCCATTTTATGTAGGAATCAACCATTTCAACCCCATTCCTTCAGTTGATATCCCTGAGAATTGCATCTATCTCCATCGCCTATACTGGAATCAATTCCAGACCCTCATCACTAGATGTGCAAGGTCATGTTTTGGTGGGTGGGGGTGGGGTTGCCAATCAACCTTTCCTATGTCACTTGGTGCTTTGCCCCCCTTTGTCAGTGGGAACCGTTCCTCCCTCTCTATCCTGAGAATACATTCACGATTTCAAATTCCTCTGCCAGATCTCTTCAAGTTAGTTTAGTTTATTGTCACGTGTACCGAGGTACAGTGGAAAGCTTTTTGTTGCGTGCTATCTGAGAGAGACAATACATGATTACAATCGAGCCATTTACAGTGAAGAGACACATGACCTCCTTCGTAAGCTCCTACGCTTGAAAAAGCACAACGCCTAGTTTCATCAGTCTATCCAGAAAACTAAATATCCTCTTCATAGAGACAAAGGGTGATACAGTGTGGAAAGAGGCCCCATCTGCCCAACTTGCCTACACCAACCAACATGTCCCATCCGCACCAGTCACACCTGTCCATGTTCGATCGATATCACTCAAAACCTGTCCTACTCATGTAGCTGTCTAGCTGCTTCTTAAATGTTGGGAACGTCCCAGCCTCAACAACCTCCTCTGGCAGCTTGTTCCATACATCCACAACCCTTTCAGGTACCCCTCAGATTCCTATTGGATCTTTTCCCCTTCACATTAAACCTATGTCCTCTGGTCCTCGATTCACCAACTCTGGGCAAGAGACTCTGTGCAACTACCCGATCTATTCCCCTCATGATTTTATACATTTCAATAAGATCACCCCCTCATCCTCCTGTGCTTCAAGGAATAGGGTTAGATATAGCTCTTCGGGCTAACAGAATCAAGGAATATGGGGAGGAAGCAGGAACGGGGTACTGATTTTGGATGATCAGCCATGATCATATTGAATGGCGGTGCTGGCTTGAAGGGCCGAATGGCCTCCTCCTGCACCTATTTTCTATGTTTCTATGTAATAGAGTCCCAGCCTACTCAACCTCACCCATAGGTAAGACACTTGAATCCTGTATCATCCTTGCAACTCCCTCCTAACTGTAGGTATAAAGTAGATGAGCCCTGGAGACAGGTTTGAGGAGTCAAAACAATTTAAGTTAGGGCATAGATTCACATAACAGGGAAACAGGCCCTTCAGCTCAACACATCCTTGTTGACCAAAGTGTCCCATATAAGGTCATCCCATTTGCCAGTGTTTGGCTCATATCCCTCCAACCCTTTCCTGTCCATATACATGCCCAAATGTGTTGTGTTGTTCCTGCCTCACCAACTTCCTCTTGCAGCTTATTCCATATACCCACCACCCTCTGCGTGAAAAGGTTACCCTTCAGGATCCTACTAAATCTTTCTCTCTCACCTTAAATCATGCCCTCTAGTTTGTGAGTCCACTATCCTTGAAAGAAGACCCAAATGCATTCATCCTATCTATTCACCACTCTGTAAGACCCCTCATCAGTTCAAATACATTCTCACTTAAACAAAATGGTGGGATTGGCAGATCTAAATATTAGAAGCCTCGGTTTTTGCAGTTTTCTCAATTTGCACAACAATGTTGAGCGATGTGTTCCATCAGGAGGTTTTACTGGTGCTGAGGGACTTTCACAGTAAATGGCAGGGGCCTGGGGAGTCTTAGAATTCAGAATTTAGAAGATTGAGGGAGGATCTTATAGAAACTTACAAAATTCTTAAGGGGTTGGACAGGCTAGATGCGGGAAGATTATTCCCGATGTTGGGGAAGTCCAGAACAAGGGGTCACAGTTTAAGGATAAGGGGGAAATCTTTTAGGACCGAGATGAGAAAATAATTTTTTACACAGAGAGAGGTGAATCTGTGGAATTCTCTGCCACAGAAGGTAGTTGAGGCCAGTTCATTGGCTATATTTAAGAGGGAGTTAGATGTGGCCCTTGTGGCTAAATGGACCAGGGGGTATGGAGAGAAGGCAGGTACAGGATACTGAGTTTGATGATCAGCCATGATCATATTGAATGGCCGTGCAGGCTCGAAGGGCCGAATGGCCTACTCCTGCACCTATTTTCTATGTTTCCATGTTTCTATAGACCAGAGGAATCCACAAGTTCAGGTGTGCAGTTGCTTGAAAATGGCATCAAGGGTAAATAGGGAGATAAAGAAAGCTTTTGCTGCATTGGCTTCCATCAGTTGGGATGTTATGTTACAGTTGCACAAGACATTGGTGAGGCTGCATATTGTGTTCATTTTGACAGGGAAGTGTTACAAGGATGTTGCCAGGACTCAAGGGCCTGATGGAGAGAAGGAGAGATGGGACAAACTAGGACTTTATTCCTTGGAGCGCTGGGGGCTAGGGGGTGATCTTATGGAGGTGCATGAAATCACGAGGGGAATTTACAGGGTGAATGCACAGTCTTTTACTCAAATAAGGGAAATCAAGAACCAGAGGACACGGTTTAAGGTAAGAGGAGAAAGATTTAATAGGAATCTGAGGGGCAACTATTTTACTCAGAAGTGGGTAGATAAACTGAGCTGCCAGAGGAGGTAGTTGAGGCAGGTACAATAACAACATTTAAAAGCCACTTGGACCAGTATATGAATAGGAATGGTTTGGAGGGATATGGGCCAAATGCAGTCAAATGAGACTCGCTTAATGGGGCATCTTGGTGGGTATGGACATGTTGGGTCGAAAGCCCTGTTTCAATCCTGTATGACTTTATGACTCTAACAAGGGCATTTCCAGATAGGACCAAACAACAAATGAGCGTAAGCAGATTTAAGATAGATTTATGGAAGTTGTGTGAAACTAATGGAAGAAGTGTACTAAACAAGGTTAGTGAGCAACAGACACATGCGACATGTATAGGAAGGAACTGCAGATGCTGGTTTAAACCGAAGACAGACACAAATGCTGGAGTAACTCAGCGGGGCAGGCAGCATCTCTGGAGAGAAGGAATGGGTGATGTTTTGGGTCAAGACCCTTCCTCAGACTCATGAAACACATAGATGCCAACATGGGCTTTTGGCAAGTACCATTGACAAAAGAATCTGCCAAATACACCACCTTCAACACGCCTTTTGGGCGCTACTATTTTAACCGTCTACCCTTTGGCATAGCATCAGCCCCCGAGCACTTTCAAAGGATGATAATGACAGAAGTGACCGGTGGCCTGGAGGGGGTACTGTGTCATATGGATGACATCCTGGTCTGGGGACAGACGCAGGAGGAGCATGATGTGCGGCTACATGCGGTGCTAGAGAAGGCACAAAAGGCCGGCATTACGCTCAACATGGACAAATGTGAGCTCACACGCCACACAGTCAGATTCCTGGGTCATGTAATTTCAGCAGATGGAGTGAAGCCAGATCCAGAGAAGACGAGAGCAGTACAAGAGATGGATGCACCCAAAAATGTCAGCGAACTCAGGAGTTTTCTGGGCATGGTCAATCAGCTGGGCCGCTTCTTGCCTGACCTGGCTGAAAAAGACAAAGTGCTACGAGACCTGCTGTCCAAGAAGAACCACTGGTACTGGGGGACAGAGCAGCAGGCCGCCTTTGATCAGTTAAAAACAGAGCTGTCATCCACACCAGTGCTCACATTATATAACCCAAACAGTGCTCTAAAGATCTCTGCTGATGCCTCTTCCTTTGGCCTGGGGGCAGTCCTGCTGCAGAAGAGCGATGCCATGTGGTCACCTGTGGCATATGCGTCCAGGTCAATGACACCAACAGAGCAGCGCTATGCTCAAGTAGAAAAGGAGGCATTGGCTGCGACGTGGGCATGTGAAAGGTTCAGCTGTTTCATCCTGGGAAGACCATTCGTGCTGGAAACTGACCATAAGCCATTGGTGAGTCTGCTGGGAGGGAAAGCTTTGGATGACCTCCCACCAAGAATCCAAAGATTTAGGATGAGACTCATGAGGTACAGCTATACAGTAGATCATGTCCCTGGCAAAAGCCTGTGGACAGCCGACACCTTATCTCGTGCTCCTCTGAGAGCCGCAAGAACACACACAGACACAAGCCTATTAGAGGACACCAACATCTATGTAGACTCTGTCATCAGCAACATTCCTGTCAGTGGAGATTATCTGAGCAGCCTACGGGAGCACCTACAGGCAGACAGCACATGCTCTGCACTGATGGAGTACTGCACAGACGGCTGGCCCGACAAAAGCCAACTGCAGGGAGTGCTGAGACATTACTGGGCTGATAGAGCAGTGCTGACTGTGCACGATGGGCTGCTGCTGCGGGGCACGAGGCTCATCATCCCATCAGCCTTACAAGGTGATGTGCTGCAGAGACTACATGAGGGACACCTGGGGGTGACAAAGTGCAGGGGCCGGGCCAAACAGACGGTATGGTGGCCAGGACTCAGCAGCCAGCTGAATGACATGGTGCTGAAATGTACAACCTGCATCCAAGAGCGAAGGAACGTCAAAGAGCCGCTGATGCCAACGGAGATGCCACACAGGCCTTGGCAAACCTTGGGAGCTGACCTATTCACGCTGAAAAACAAGACTTATCTATTAGTCGTAGATTATTTCTCAAGATATGTGGAAGTTGCGCTACTATCACCCACAAGGTCCACAGAAGTGGTGGTACACCTGAAATCCATATTTGCTCGTCATGGAATTTGTGAATTTCTTAAAAGTGACAATGGGCCCCAGTTCTCAGGTAGCCACTTTAAATCCTTTGCAGCAGAGTATGGCTTTATGCACATCACGAGCAGCCCCAGGTTTCCTCAGAGCAATGGGGAGGCGGAACGCGCTGTACAAACCGTGAAAAACCTGCTAACAAAGGCGTCAGACCCATATCTTGCATTGCTGGCCTACAGAGCAACCCCTCTACTGAACGGCTATAGCCCGGCCGAGCTGTTGATGGGGCGCCGCCTCCGCACTACTGTTCCTGCCCTTCCAACCCTGCTGAATCCAGTTTTGCCTGACTACAACGCACTGGGGGCCAAAGAAAGGGAGAAGAGGTGGAACGACGCAAGATCCTTCGACAAGAGGCACGGAGCGAGAAATCTGGAGCCACTAGTACCTGGGGAGGATGTGTGGATCACCGATGCACGAGTCCAGGGCAAAGTGCTATCTACACACAATGCACCTCGCTCTTATATCGTCCAGGTGCCTCAGGGCACACTGAGGAGGAACCGGCAGCACTTGGTGCCGCTGCAGACCAACAGTGAGGTAGTCGACGCGGATGAGCCACCGGTGGGAGAAGAGCCAGCTCCACCAGAGCCAGCTCCACCAGAGCCAGCTCCACCAGTGACAGCATCACCCAGCGGAGAGGGCCCCACCACAGAGACTGTGCGGACCAGGTGTGGGAGAGAGGTTAGAAAGCCGAAGAGACTTGATTTTTGATTTATTGATCTGTTTTCTACAATAAAGAAAAAGAGAGAGTGAAATGTGATGTGAAATTGTTCTGTAAACCTGTTACATTTTCCTGAAACCTGAGAGTTTAAGTTTTGAAGAACACAGCCTGCTAAAGAATAGTTCACAGTATGGTAACATGTAAGTTATTTTATTTCTATTTTGCATGCTTAGATCAGGGACAGGTCTTCCAGCAAAAGGGCAGAATAAACCCCTTAAGACCCGCAGAGACAAAGGTAGTCCACCCTTTGTTCTCAAAGAAAGGGAGATGTGGTATTATGCAATAATAGTGTAAGGCTGGGCAGACGGGCACTAGGACCCTGTGTGACAGAAGCCAGGCTCCAGTAACAGGATGTGACTGGAACCCAGGGTGTGGGCAGTTAGGGAGTTGCCTGGGCTTGCACACGAGGCTTTTGCTGTTGCTGCTAATGTACAGATTAAAGATATACTCAGTTTACGTCGTGGTATGAGCCTTATTACAAGCATAACTCGACAATTCCCTGCACTTCCATAAAAGCCTCTATTGTATCTGCCTCCACCACTACCCCTGGCAGTGCGTTCCAAGCCCCCTACACCCTCTGTGTTAAAAATATGCCCCCGCACATCTCCATTAAACTTTCCCCGTCTCACCTTCTAGCTATACCCTCTAGTGTTGGGAAAAGGATGATGGCTTAAGGGCCTGTCCCACTTACGTGTCCTTTGCACGCAAATTACGTGACCTCGTGGTCAGGTTGTGGCGCACGGGCATCGTGTGGCCGCGCGGGGCCGGTCCCACTGAGAAGCGCGGAGGGGTATGTAGTTGTGCGCGACATCGCGCGGGGCTCTGAAATTTTTGTAGCGAACAAAATCTTTGCGCGCCAACGGCCTGTCGTGGAACTGACGGCCAAAGTGGGACAGGCCCAAGACCCTGGCGCGACGCAACGTCTCACCTCCAACAGCAGCAGAAGCAGGCAAACGATCGCCGAACTCGGCCTGGGGCTCACGGCCGTTGCGGTCCGGATCCGCCCCCACTTCTACTCCCAGAGTGGGGCCAAGAAAATTGAAGATAGACACAAAATGCAGGAGTAACTCAGTGGGACCGGCAGCATCTCTGCAGAGAAGCAATGGGTGACGTTTCGGGTCGAGACCCTTCTTTTCAAACTGAAGAAGGGTCTCGACACGAAACGTCACCCATTGCTTCTCTCCAGAGATGCTGCCGGTCCCGCTGAGTTACTCCAGCTTTGTGTCCATCTTCAAATGACGTCACGCGCTCCAGACGGCTGTGCGTACGCATGTAATCGCGCGCGACCTTCGCGGGACCATCGCTCCTCAACACGGCCATGAGGTCACGTAATTTGCGTGGCAAAGACACGTAAGTGGGACAGGGGTTTTAATGTCCCCTCTATCTATGCCTCTAATAAATGTGTATATATTTTTCAAGTCTCCCCTGAACATCCGGCATTCCAGAGAAAACAATACAAGTCTATCCAACCTCTCCCAGTAGCTAGAACCTTCTAAATCAGGCAAACCTCTAAAGCCGCCACATCTTTCCTGTAATGGGGTGACCAGAACTACAAGCAACATTCTAAATGCAGCCTAACCAAAGTCCTATGGAGCTGCATCAAAGTCCAATTGCACTGGAGAAATAAGGTACAATGTGCATACGTATGCTGCCCTTTCAGTCAAGGGCTAATTTCCAGCTTTACTGACTTGAGAATAATTGGAAAGTAAGTTTAAGATGTTTAGCACCGTATCAACTGTACTGGGTTCAATGTCATAAATAGCCTCTCTCTCTGCCGTAAATTTCTATGACTCCAAAAATATTCATACACCAATAAACAATAGGTGCAGGAGTAGACCATTCGGCCCTTCGAGCCAGCACCGCCATTCAATGTGATCATGGCTCATCATCCACAATCAGTACCCCATTCCTGCCCTCCCAATATCCCTTGATTCCGCTATCTTTAAGAGCCCTGTCTAACTCTCTCTTAAAAGCATCCGGAGAACCTGCCTCCACTTCTGTCTTCTGAGGCAGAGAATTCCACAGATTCACAACTCTCTGGGTGAAAACGTTTTCCTCATCTCTGTTCTATATGGCTTACTCCTTATTCATAAACTGTGGCCCCTGGTTCTGGACTCCCCCAACATCGGGAACATGTTTCCTGCCTCTAGCATGTCCAATCCCTTAATAATCTTATATGTTTCAATAAGATCCCCTCTCATCCATCTAAATTCCAGTGTATACAAACCCAGTTGCTCCATTCTTTCAACATATGACAGTCCCGCCATCCCGGGAATCAACCTCGTGAACCTAGGCTGCACTCCCTCAATAACAATAATGTCCTTCCTCAAATTTGGAGACCAAAACTGCACACAATACTGTACTCCAGGTTTGGTCTCGCCAGGGGTCTGTAGAAGGACCTCTTTGCTCCGACACTCAACTGCTCTTGTTATGAAGGCCAACATCCCATTAGCTTTTTTCATTGCCTGCTGTACCTGCACGCTTACTTTCATAGACTGATGTACAAGGACACCCAGATCTCGTTGTACTTCCCCTTTTCCCAACGACACCATATAGATATTAATCTGCCTTCCTGTTCTTGCCACCAAAGTGGATAACCTCACATTTATCCACATCAAACTGCATCTGCCCACTCCCCCAACCTGTCCAAGTCACCCTGCATTCTCATAGCATCCTCCTTACAGTTCACACTGCCACCCAGCTTTATGTCATCTGCAAATTTACTAATGTTACTTTTAATCCCTTCATCTAAATCATTGATGTATATTGTAAACTTGGCGCTCCAGTGAGGGCGGACGGCGCGGGGCTGAGACATTCCCAGCTGGAATGCGCTCCCATGTGGGCGGCCCGGTGCGGGGCTGAGACATTCCCGTGTGGGCGGCACGATGCGGGGCTGAGACGCTCTCGTGTGGGCGGCCCGGTGCGGGGCGGAGACGGTGCTCCGGTGACTGAGGCGGCGTTCTGGCGGCGGCGACCTGAATCCGGGGCCGGCCGCGGGCCAGTGGACGACATCGTCGGGAGCTCGCAGGTCACAGGCTGGTGCCTGTTTTCCGGAGCTCCCGTGGCAACAGCTGCGTCCGCTGGACTGGAGGGCGGCAGCTTCGACCACCCCCGGGCCGCGGAGCTTGAACCGCGGGATTGACTTACCATCGCCCGGTGGGGTATCGCCTCAGCGCAGAGGGAGAAGAGGAGGGAAGAGACAGTAACTCTAAGACTTTTGCCTCCATCACAGTGAGGAGGTGCTTGGTGAACTCACTGTGGTGGATGTTAATTTGTGTTTATTGTGTGGTGTTGTTATTATTACATGTATGGCTGCAGGCACCAACATTTCGTTCAGACCGAATGGTCTGAATGACAAATAAAGGATTCACTTCAATTCAATTCAAATAGCTGCGGTCCCAGCACTGAGCCTTGCAGTACCCCACTAGTCACTGCCTGCCATTCTGAAAGGGACCCGTTAATCCCTACTCTTTGTTTCCTGTCCGCCAACCACTTCTCTATCCATGTCAGTACCCTACCCCCAATACCATGTGTTCTAATTTTCCCCACTAATGTCCTATGTGGGACCTTATCAAATGCTTTCTGAAATGCGTCAGCAAAAATTAACCAAAGTCTGATCATCACCACAAATGGAACACTCTCGGAGATAATTCGCCCAAATCTTTTGAATATACAGACCAGTTAAAAAATTCCATTCTGTGTCAATGACACACTGATTGATGCCATTTGTTTCCTCCGTACAGGTCCACACGTGATCAACAACCTCGAGAGAGAGAGAGAGACAAAGTCAAATCCTGCAGGACATGCAGCACGTACACTCACAGCACAGCCAATGCAACAGAGAATATGGGCTGTGTATTTGATTGCGTTCATTACTTCATTTCGCAATATAATACAATTTAGTATTGCAATAAAGACATTATTTTTTGCAATTAGTGGCAATAGTTTATCCAAGTATAACACGTTGAACGGCATTACAGTGGAAATAATGATTATTAGTCATCTATATTTACATGATTCATAACAATTAATGATGACACAAGGAAGCACTAGCTTGTGTAAGGTGGACAAAACGCTGGAGAAACTCAGCAGGTGGAGTGAAGGAAACAGGCAACATTTCAGGTCGAGATCCTTCTTCAGGCTTGTGTACCGTGTCTTTATTGTATAGGCCATCGTAATATATTGGATTTGGATTCAATTTTATTGTCATTGCACTTTCCAGTGCAACGCAATGGTTTAGCCTGCAGTCATAACATAGAATAAATAACAAAACAAACACTCAACACAGTTTAAAGTCCCAAAGTCATTGTCTCTTCCGTCCTTGCTCTCCCTCTGCGCTGAGGCAATCCAGGCCTCCGATGTTGTGACCCCGCTGGGTGATGGTGAGCAAGTCCCGCGGCTGAATCCGAGCTCCTTAAACGGGCCGGTTGGAACTCCGCGGCCCGGGGCGGTTGAAACTGCCGAAGCTGCCGCCCTCCAGTCCAGCGGACACAGCTGTATATTTAAATACAAAGTCATGATCTCTTTCTACTTTTATACTGAGCTGAATTATTTTCAAACTTTCCTGCTTGTGATTGCATCCATGAAGGGCACAAGCCACTATTGTTAAAAACTTTATTTTCTCACTTCACGGAACAATAATGAAAAACAGACAATTTTGTCCAGCTGGAATTGTGCAGTTGACTGTGAAATGCCTATTGGTTGAGTGGTGATTGTGTCTTATTTGGCATGTAATGGATGACTGTACATCTGTAACAACATCCTCATCTGCTATTAAGTACATTTGTGACATCAAGTATCGCACAATCCCTACTTAATGACCACTATCACAAATTACTCAACACACACAAATAATCAAGAATTTAGCAGCAGGAAGGATCCGCCACTATCTGATTCACAGCTTGATTGCTAATTGATTTTCATTGTAAGTTGTTGTAGAGTGTTTGACATATCCAGCACTTGTAACTGAAACAACACGGTTTCAAGACTCCCTTTCTTAGCTTTCTTCTGGCAAACGTCCAAGCTATTGAAAAACAAACTGGATGAACTTTAAACTAGACTGTCCTACCTTAGGGAAGTGAACGAGTGCAGGGTGCTCTGTTTTAAGAGATACAAGTGGGACCTGTTGCGGGTGGGGGGGGGGGGGAATGGAGGGATGGAGCGGGGGGGGAGTGCAGCCTGCGGCATCACACACTATCCACCCCCCCTGCCCCCCCCCCACACACACACACACACCACACCACGCACCCACACGCACCCACACACACACACACACACAACACCACCCACACACACACACACACACACACACACACACACACACACACACACACACACACACACACACACACACACACACTAACACCCCTTCGGTTTATATCAATATTATTCATTTGCTCCTTTTACCCCATCCCCGCCCTATCCACTGATGCATAGCCCCCAACTCGCAGAGCAGAGACAGAGAGAGAGGGGGGAGAGAGAGGGGGAGAGAGGGGAGGGGAGAGAGGGAGGGAGAGAGAGGAGGGAGAGACAGAGAGGGAGAAAGAGAGAGAGAGAGAGAGAGGGGAGAGAGAGAGAGAGGGAGAGAGAGGGGGGAGAGGGGGAGAGAGAGGGAGAGAGAGATAGAGAGAGAGGGGGAGAGGGGGGGAGAGAGGGGGAGAGAGGGGGAGAGAGAGAGTGGGGGGAGAGAGGGGGAGAGAGAAAAGGGGGGGAGAGAGAGAGGGGGGAGGGGAGTGGAAGGAGGGTGAGAGAGGGGGGAGAAAGGGGGACAGAGAAGGGGGGAGAGAAATAGGAGAGGGGGAGGGGGGTGGAGGGAGTGGGAGAGAGGGGGAGGAGGAGGGGGGAGAGGAAAGGGGAAGCGAGAAGGAGGGGAAGGAGGAAGAGGTGGGGGGGGGGGGGGGGGGGGGGATAGAGGGCTGCATCTTTTGAACAACGGGGGGAGGGGAGGGAGGGAGAGGTGGGGGTGATGTCACTTGCAGTGCGCAGATCCAAAATGGCAGCATGCAGAGCCATTGTGACGTCATCAGCCAAAGCCAGCCAGTTTCTTCAGATTGTGAACATTTTGATTATTAACTCGAGAAATTAAGCATGAATTTTTCAGATAAGACAAGTTCGGAGTCCATGGGATAAATCTCTACCGGAATATGTAAAAGTTTTACCGTTAGCGCGTTGTTTATTTCGAGAAGATGTGATTATACACACACGTGCAACAGTGCTGTCAATAAATAGGAACCCTATTCCCATTTGCACACAACAGCTCCTGTGTTACCTAACATCTACTGCTGATCATCACAAGTATGTGCCTGGCCTCAGCACAAATTTTTATTATAATTTTTATTATTCAAATTTATTGGTGAGAGGATAGTCGCTCCTATATTACTCGGGGAGCAGTCCCCTTTTTCCATTACCATCCAGTCCGCCTGCTGGGCAGAATTGTCCAGCAGGTGAATCATATTTTTAATATTTACTGCCCAATTATAATACATAAAATTAGGGAGCGCTAGACCCCCCAACTCTTTTCGTTTATTGAGGTGTGCTATTTGTATTCTATGGGATTTATAATCCCATATAAAATTTGTAATGTCTGAGTCCAATTTTTTGAAAAACTCAGATAAGACAAGTTCGGAGTCCATGGGATAAATCTCTACCGGAATATGTAAAATTTTTACCGTTAGCGCGTTGTTTATTTCGAGAAGATGTGATTATACACACACGTGCAACAGTGCTGTCAATAAATAGGAACCCTATTCCCATTTGCACACAACAGCTCCTGTGTTACCTAACATCTACTGCTGATCATCACAAGTATGTGCCTGGCCTCAGCACAAAAATGAAAACCAACACATAAATATTTTTAACTAAAGCAATGCCAATACTGGAGAAATGCCAGCCTTTTAGCATGTGCACCATGCCTCTCCTCAGTTTGCCTGTGATAGTCCTGGCGTTTAGTTTAGTTTAGTTTAGTTTATTTTACTTTATGGACACAGCACGGAAACAGGCCCTTTGGCCCACTGAGTCAGTGCCGACCAGCGATCCCCAGACACTACCACTATCCTACACATGAGGGACAATTTACAATATCTACCGAAGCCAATTAACCTACAAACCTGTACATAGAAACATAGAAACATAGAAATTAGGTGCAGGAGTAGGCCATTCGGCCCTTCGAGCCTGCACCGCCATTCAATATGATCATGGCTGATCATCCAACTCAGTATCCCATACCTGCCTTCTCTCCATACCCCCTGATCCCCTTAGCCACAAGGGCCACATCTAACTCCTTCTTAAATATAGCCAATGAAGTGGCCTCGACTACCCTCTGTTTTCACCACTCTCTGTGTGAAAAAAGTTCTTCTCATCTCGGTTCATCAAAATGTTCACATCAGCTGCATCTCCCCCTTTCCCAATCGGCCACCATTTAGATAATAATCTGCTTTCCCGTTTTTGCCACCAAAATGGATAACCTCACATTTATCCACATTATACTGCATCTGAGAAACATTTGCCCACTCACCCAGCCTATCCAAGTCACCTTGCAGTCTCCTAGCATCCTCCTCACAGCTAACACTGCCCCCCAGCTTAGTGTCATCCGCAAACTTGGAGATATTGCCTTCAATTCCCTCATCCAGATCATTAATATATATTGTAAATAGCTGGGGTCCCAGCACTGAGCCTTGCGGTACCCCACTAGTCACTGCCTGCCATTGTGAAAAGGACCCGTTTACTCCTACTCTTTGCTTCCTGTTTGCCAGCCAGTTCTCTATCCACATCAATACTGAACCCCCAATGCCGTGTGCTTTAAGTTTGTATACTAATCTCGTATGTGGGACCTTGTCAAAAGCCTTCTGGAAGTCCAGATACACCACATCCACTGGTTCTCCCCTATCCACGCTACTAGTTACATCCTCAAAAAATTCTATAAGATTCGTCAGACATGATTTACCTTTCGTAAATCCATGCTGACTTTGCCCAATGATTTCACCACTTTCCAAATGTGCTGCTATCCCATCTTTAATAACTGACTCTAGCAGTTTCCCCACTACCAATGTTAGACTAGCTGGTCTGTAATTCCCTGTTTTCTCTCTCCCTCCCTTCTTAAAAAGTGGGGTTACGTTTGCTACCCGCCAATCCTCAGGAACTACTCCAGAATCTAAAGAGTTTTGAAAGATTATTACTAATGCATCCACTATTTCTGGAGCTACTTCCTTAAGTTCTCTGGGATGCAGCCTATCTGGCCCTGGGGATTTATCGGCCTTTAATCCATTCAATTTACCCATCACCACTTCCCGACTAACCTGGATTTCACTCAATTCCTCCAACTCCTTTGACCCGCGGTCCCCTGCTATTTCCGGCAAATTATTTATGGCTTCGTTAGTGAAGACAGAACCAAAGTAGTTATTCAATTGGTCCGCCATATCCTTGTTCCCCATGATCAACTCACCTGTTTCTGACTGCAAGGGACCTACATTTGTTTTAACTAATCTCTTTCTTTTCACATATCTATAAAAACATTTGCAGTCAGTTTTTATGTTCCCTGTCAGTTTTCTTTCATAATCTATTTTTCCTTTCCTAATTAAGCCCTTTGTCCTGTCACATGTACGTCTTTGGAGTGTGGGAGGAATCTGGAGCACCCGGGGAATGTTCACGAGGTCACATGGAGAACATGCAAACTCCATACAGAGAGCACCCATAGTCAGGACGCTGTAAGGCAGCAACTCTACCACAGCGCCACCCTGCCACTGCCCCAACAAAGTTGTTTCTTACTTGAAGTGGCAGAGATTGCTGAGGGGCCTCCAGGATGACCTTGCAATGTTGTGGCCTGGTCACATCTGTACGAGAGTAAGGACTGGCTGGCTGACAGCAAAAGCAGTTGGTCAATGTTGGCAAGTGGAACAGAAATGGTCTTGTTGAGAGTGAACTGCAGACTGTGCTCTACAGGGCCACTCCCACCATGCAAGGCCCCATCCTTAACCAGAGCGGCACCTCACCAGTCCTCGCTGCCTATTGTGTAGGAGCAAAACTGCAGATGCTGGTTTAAACTGAAGGTAGACACAAAATGCTGGTGTAACTCAACGGGACAGGCAGCATCTCTGGATGGAAGAAGGGCCTTGACCTGAAACGTCACTCCTTCCTTACACACACACACACACACACACACACACACACACACACACACACACACACACACACACACACACACACACACACACACACACACACACACACACACACACACACACACACACACACACACACACACACACACACACACAATGTGAAAAATCTACTAAACTATGTGCTGAGACAAAAGTAAGCCAACGTGGCCTTGTTGGATTGCAGAAGAATTTATTCCAATAACTTGTGTGAACAAGCACCTAGTGCTTTTTTTGCATTTGTACATGACGTCAGAGTCTCTAATCACCTTCTGAAGGAAATCTGTGCTAAGTAATGTAACAAGTGTAATTGTCAAAGGAAAATAAACCCGCAGTCACAGCTTGAGGCCATTGTGTAGGGTGGGGACTGTGGGAGAATGGTGAGAGAGGCCCAGCAAAGTGAACTCATATTTGACACGCTGACCTGTAGAATGCATAATGAGAGAAACCTTTCATTCACCTTTCTGAATGAACAGTTGGGAACTAGGGTTCATTAAAATGAGTATCATGAACAGAATATACACACACTTCCTTGCATTCATGAAATGGAATGGGGTGGCAGATTGCAACCTTCACGTGGTCCGCCCTGTTTCAACTAATGCAATCAACTTAACGTGCACAAACAGAAGATCAAATAGACCAAGTTGTCCGACAACTTTAGGCTGTGCACGCCACACGAAAGAAGAAGAAGGTGAAATGGAAACATACTGGCACACGCATTATCTGCAATTCAATCACCTATGAAAATTGTGGTGCATGGGAAAATAAGCCCTCAGCCATGTGGGATTGCACAAGAGTTACTTGCAATGAATTGTGTGAATAAGTGTCTGCAATTGATAAGGCCTCTTGCAATTCCACAGTATAATGCCCGAGGCCTTCATCGGAAAAGAATCTATGCTGATTAAAGTCATGGTCACAACTTTTAAAGGGGACTACCTACAATCATTGCTGGAAGTCATAGCCTGGGAACTGTGGGAAGATGTTGAGATGGGTAAACAAGGAACTGCAGATGCTGGTTCACACATAAGGTCACAAAGTGCTGGAGTAATTCAGCAGGTCAGGCAGCATCTTTGAAGAACATGGATAGGTGACGACCCGAAACGTCACCCATCCATGTTCTCCAACCAAACTGCCTGCCCCGCTGAGTTAGTCCAGCACTTTGTGTCCTAGAATGTTGAGATGTTGGACAGTGGCCTGTCCAAGAAGAATATTCACGGGTCTAGGCAGCGTTCAGTCGCATCTACTGCGTGCCCCTCATCTGGGCTACGTCCCTGCCCACGTGACCTTGGGGAGGGAACACACAGTGTTCACATGAACCTTGGAGGCCTCTGAGAGTGGTGAGCACCGCGAGGCCTCGAGTATATCATGGGTACGGCTGACAAAGTAGTAATTAGATGGTCGTTGTTTGCAAATCACTTGAATAGCAGTTTTGATTAATGTAAAAATAAACCTCCTTATTCAGGAAACAAAAGAGATGATGGCCAGCAGTGATTGCTGAGGTGAATTAATATTCAAAGGACTACGTTTCCCATGGTCCTTCTGAACAAACAAGACCCTGGATCAATCACTCCTTTTAAATTCACTGCACCCTTTAAATTTACTGGGTCTTATTTTCATGATTTTCTAAATCAGATTCAGATTAATTTGTTGTTCAGACGCTATGGAATTCCTTATTCACGTGAAGCTCACAGAGTAAAGAGTAAACTTATAGTTAATATAACAATAATAATAATAATAATAATAATAATAATAATAATAATAATAATAATTTTATTTATAGAGCACTTTAAAAACAATCATAGCTGCAACAAAGTGCTGTACATCACTAATCATTGACAAAAAAGTTAATACACACCAATAATAACAATCAAAATAAATAGTAGGAAAAGACATGTAAAATAAAGAAACATTAAAAACAATAAAAACAGTCTCGGGCATGGTCAAAAGCCAGGGAGTACAAATGTGTTTTAACACTGGATTTGAAGATGGACAGTGAGGGGGCCTGTCTGATGTGCAACGGCAGGGTGTTCCAGAGCGCCGGAGCAGCAACAGAGAAGGCTCTATCCCCTCTGAGCCTCCGATTAGATCTCGGTACCTCCAGGAGCAGCTGACCAGCTGACCTGAGGGACCGGGCAGGAGCGTATGGGTGGAGCAGCTCAGAGAGGTAAGGCGGGGCGAGCCCATGCAGAGATTTAAAAACAAATAACAGTATCTTAAAATGAACTCGAAAGAGCACCGGGAGCCAGTGTAGGGATGCCAGAATAGGCGATATGTGCTCCCTCTTTCGAGTCCCAGTTAAAAGGCGAGCAGCAGCATTCTGAACCAACTGGAGACGAGCCAATAATGACGGGTGCGAATCAGCAGAATGGTGCAAGATTTTAATGCACTCCGAAGCTGTGTAAAAATGATTAAAAGTGCAATAACGGAATAACTGTATGAGGTAGAGTTTGGCGTCAAGATATGTGGCAGCAACTCTGGGAAGGGGAGCGTGAAAGAAGCAGTTGGTTCTTGGCCTTGAATCTAGACCTAAGATGGCGTCGCGTGCACAACGCGAGGCTCTGCGTCTCCGTAGTTTTTCTAAGTTAGTTCTTCTACTGTTAATAATTACCTTAGTTTTCGCCCGGAGCACTGGAGCGAAGACTGTGTACGGCCGTCAGGAGCTACTTGAGCTCGGCCGTCTCTGCATAACGCGCACCAGAAGCGACTTTCAACTGCCGCCGGAGATCACCAGGACACCGTGGTCTAGCGGGTCCGCGCCCCCGACAGGAAGTGTCCGGAGGCGGCGCAGGGACCGCAAACAACGGCGTGGGAAGCGGGGAGGCCATCGAGCTAGGCTGCAATCAAATCCTCACCAGCCAGCTCTGCCCAGCATTTTCCTCGCGAATGTCCGGTCCTTGGTGAGTAAAATAGACGAACTAAGGCTGCGGATCACCACACACAGAAGGATCGCCGACTGCAACGCCATGGTCTTCACTGAGACATGGCTAAAGGACAACATCCCAGACAACGCCATTGAGCTGGAGGGACGCACTGTCTTCAGGGCCGACAGATCAGTGGAGGACTCCGGTAAGACCAAGGGCGGCGGACTATGCATTTATGTGAATAACACATGGTGCACGGACGTTGTTAAGATTGGTAGTCACTGCTCTGCTGACCTGGAATACCTGATGTTAAAGTGCAGGCCCTTCTATTTGCCCAGGGAATTCACATCAACTGTTATCACTGCAGTCTATGTTCCCCCGGACGCTAATGCCAGGCTAGCAATGGAAGAGCTGCAAGCTGCTATCAGCAAACATCTATCTGCCCACCCAGAGGGGGCATTTATTGTTGCGGGTGATTTCAACCACTCCGACCTTAAAACTGTACTCCCCAGGTTCCATCAGCATGTTTTCTGCCCAACCAGAGGAAACAATGTTCTGGACTTAGTTTACACTAATATCACTGAAGCCTACAAAGCCCTCCCCCTCCCCCACCTTGGACAGTCTGACCACCTCTCCCTGTTCCTGCTCCCCAAATACACACCTCTGATCAGACGTGTGAAACCTACCATGAGGACAGTGAAGGTCTGGCCTGAGGGGGCTGTCTCTGACTTACAGGAGCAGTTTCAGCAGACAGACTGGAGTCTCTTTGCTACTCAGTCCACCTCCAATTCACAAGTGGACATCAACTCGTACACCTCAACAGTTCTGGACTATATAAAATTCTGTACCGATAACGTCACTACCCACAAGGAGATAAAGACTTTCCCTAACCAGAAGCCGTGGATGAACAGGGAGGTCAGACTCCTACTGAAGGCTCGCGATGCCGCTTTCAGATCTGGCGACGCTGAGGGATACAGCTCATCCAGGGCCAATCTGAAAATGGGAATTAGGACTGCTAAACTAAATCATAAACGGCGGATTGAGGAGCATTTCCATAACAACTCTGACCCCAGGCGCATGTGGCAAGGAATCAAATCCCTTGCCGATTATCAGAAAGTTAACACCCCTCCCCCAGACAACGACACCCTGCCTGATGAGCTAAACCACTTCTATGCTCGCTTTGACCGAGACAACAAAACCCCAGCCATTAAAGTTGCTCCACCCCCGAATGAACAACCTCTCAGCCTCTCCACCTCTGCTGTACAAGATGCACTGAGCAAGGTGAATGAGCGCAAAGCTGCCGGCCCCGATGGCATCCCTGGCCGGGTGCTTAGGGCATGTGCTGGTCAACTATCCCCAGTCCTCGCCGACATTTTCAATCTCTCACTGGCCCAGGGTGTTGTCCCCACTTGCCTCAAGACATCAACCATCGTGCCAGTGCCCAAACAGTCAGCTACAGGGAGTCTCAACGATTTCCGCCCAGTGGCACTCACCCCTGTCATTGCAAAGTGCTTTGAGCGGCTGATCTTGGCTCACCTCAAAGCCTGCCTCCCCCCCACACTGGACCCCCATCAGTTTGCCTACCGGACCAACAGGTCTACAGAGGACGCCATATCGGCGGCCCTACACTCTGCCCTGACCCACCTGGACTACAACAACTCCTACATCAGGCTGCTGTTCATAGATTTCAGCTCTGCCTTTAACACCGTCATCCCAGCCAGCTTGATCACCAAACTCAGTGGACTTGGCATCTCCACCTCCCTCTGCAACTGGACACTGGACTTCCTCACTAACAGACCACAGTCTGTTAGGGTCAATAACCTCACCTCCTCCACTATAACACTGAACACCGGAGTGCCACAGGGCTGTGTGCTCAGCCCTCTCCTCTACTCCCTCTTCACCCACGACTGCATCCCAAAGCACGAATCCAACGCCATTATTAAGTTTGCTGACGATACCACGGTAGTAGGACTGATCAGCGACAACGATGAGTCAGCCTACAGGGATGAGATCCAGCACCTGACCACCTGGTGTGCCGACAATAACCTCGTCCTCAACTCCAAAAAGACGAAGGAGATTATTGTTGACTTCAGGCAGACCAGAGGAGGCAGTCATACCCCCATCCATATCAACGGGACTGAGGTGGAGCGCGTCTCCAGCTATAAATTCCTCGGAGTGCATATCTCGGAGGACTTGTCCTGGTCCCTCAACACCTCCAAGCTGATCAAAAAGGCACAGCAGCGCCTTTACTTCCTTAGGAGGCTCAAGAAAGCCCACCTGTCCCCCCAGATCCTGACCAACTTTTACCGCTGTACCATAGAGAGTATCCTGACCCCCTGCTTCACGGTATGGTACAGCAGCTGCACTGCTGCGGACAGGAAAGCACTACAACGGGTGGTGAAAACCGCGCAGCACATCATCGGTGCCCCGCTCCCTGCCATGGATGCCCTCCACCGAAAACGGTGTCTGAGACGGGCTGGGAAGATCATCAAAGACCCCTCACACCCCAACCATGGACTGTTTGCCCTCCTCCCATCAGGGAGGCGGTACAGGAGCCTCAGGTCACGTACCAGCAGGATGAGGAAAAGCTTCTATAACAACACAATCACACTGCTGAACTCGGAGTCCCGACGATAGACTTCTCTGGTCCCTCCGTCCCCCTTTGTTTAATCATTCTGTATTTCCTGATTATTCTGTATCTTCTCTCTTTCTATTTTTTTCTTGTTTTTTCTCTTTATGTACAACTACTACGGTCTGACGCAAAACTGCATTTCGTTGTACTGATACTTGTATTTGTGCGATGACATTAAAGTTGAATTGAATTGAATTGAATTGAATTGATAGCAATGAGCTTTTTCTCCTGAAGGATTCAAGATCCTTCACTATATTAGGGGCTGCCGTCACAAAGGCCAGGAGGTCATCCTGACTGAAAGGCTTACTGTGAGGAGCAAGAGATTCACCCCCTGACCCATGATGATAGAAATTGGACACTGTTGCCTCTTTTCTCTTTTGGCATTGTGTCCTCTCCACTCTCTCTGCTCGCAGACTTGAACGCGATCTCGCCCGTCAGTGGATCCAATTTCCCTCTCTCCAACCTGACACCCCTTCACTCACCCTGACACTCGCTCTTCAGCTATGTATCCAAGATAGACACAGATATATCCATGTCTGTTATCCCCAGCTCAGCCATCTATAATTCTCTATCTGTAATTCCATCTCCAGGTCCAGCCCTGATCTTAATTTCCTCCTTTATCCGAGATTCCAGCTGTAAATCCAAACAAGAACACATTCCGTTCCTCCTATTGCCATGTCCAGAAGCTATTCCAGGACTGGTGCCGTGAAACAGTTACTACATGGCTGCTGAAATATTTGCACCTCTTCGATCCCACCATGTCTAAATTCCAACACATTATGAACCTCAGACCGAACTGTTCAAGCCCAGTATGTCCCTCATACAGACACCCATCTCTGTTTCAGTAAAATACACCTTTGCATAAAACACTTCTGATTCATTAACCCTGAGGGATAATTGTACTGCACTGTTTTAAATTAATAATTGAGCATTAATATTAGAGGGTTTTCATCTTGAATAATCTTTACCATGGATTGTACCAGGCATTCTGTCAACATGTCGATTTTTATTTTAGCTCTATGACGATTTTCTGATGTAATTTCTTTGTATTGTTGGCCTTTTTAATTCTTCTTCATTTATTTATTTTATTTGAATAATTTATTGTTGATATATTGTGGCGTCAGCTAATACACAGACCACTTATGGTCGAACCCTCGTCAGTAGGTACGAGGGCTGGCACGTGACATCATGGGCTAGAGGGAGTGTCCTGCTACTTAAGGTTATCTCACCTCGAGACCTAGGCAGTCAACAGGTAGCTGAGCCCGAGAGAACAACCTCGCTCAGCTACAGCAGCAATGTTAATATAGATAGCGCACCAACCTAGAAACATAGAAACATAGAAAATAGGTGCAGGAGGAGGCCATTCGGACCTTCGAGCCTGCACCGCCATTCAATATGATCATGGCTGATCATCCAACTCAGTATCCTGTACCTGCCTTCTCTCCATACCCCCTGATCCCTTTAGCCACAAGGGCCACATCTAACTCCCTCTTAAATATAGCCAATGAACTGTGGCCTCAACTACCTTTTGTGGCAGAGAATTCCACAGATTCACCACTCTCTGTGTGAAAAATGTTTTTCTCATCTCGGTCCTAAAAGATTTCCCCCTTACCCTTAAACTGTGACCCCTTGTTCTGGACTTCCCCAACATCGGGAACAATCTTCCTGCATGTAACCTAACGTGTAACATCTGAATAAACTACTGTTTGAACCTGCCTGACGTCTCACCTTTATTCACCACGGTTTGTCGTAACGCCACCAAATGTAGTGGCACCAAACATGGTGAATGAGACCAGTCATCAGGCAGGTTCCATAAGTGGTCTATGTATTAGCTGACGCCACAATATCACACTTAATTGCTGTTTTCTTCGTTTCCTTTTGTGTTCGATCCATAACAGGTTATTTTTTAATTATCTTGTGGTTTTCTTCATGAACAAAACCACAGGAAACGACGAGAAAGATTTGTAACAATCGTGACTCAGAGCCTGAACTAATGCTGCCCTCATTTTTACTGATGTGGACATTTCTAAACAAAACCTTAATTTTTGTTGTCTATCTATCTCCTGAGTTAGTTTAGGTTAAAGTTTACGTTTTTAGCTTTATTTGCGTCACATGTACCGAGGTATAGTGAAAAGCTTTTAAGAAGGAACTGCAGATGCTGGAAAATCGAAGGTAGACAAAAATGCTGGAGAAACTCAGCGGGTGCAGCAGCATCTGTGGAGCGAAGGAAATAGGCAACGTTTCGGGCCGAAACCCTTCTTCAGACTGATGGGGGGTGGCGGGGAGTGTCTTCTCCCACTGAGTTTCTCCAGCATTTTTGTGTACCATAGTGAAAAGCTTTGTTTTCATAGCTATCCAAAAGGATCAGATAGTACTATACATACTGTAAATACAATCGTCAAACTCAAGTAAAATAGATGGAGTAAAGGGGAAGATACAGAGTGCAGAATATTATTCTGAATTACAGAATAGAATGCGCATTGTAGCGCATCAGTTCCATTCACCAAATGGAAATCCAATGCCCAATATGGGGAGCAGGTGAATCGGACCGTACCCTAGTTTATCAAAGCTGTTCCTGAGTCCGGTGGTGTGCACTTTCAAGCTTCTGTGCCTTCTGTACCTTCTGCTGGTTGGGAGCAGTGAGGAGAAGGAATGACCAGAATTGGACAAGTCCCTGATTATGTTGGCTGCTTTACTGAGGCAGGATACTGAAGGTATGACTGGGATATAAAGGCCATTGATTCATTGGGTTGCTTTGCTAAGGCAGCATGAAGTGTAGATGGAGTTAACAGTGTGAAGTTTGGTCGGTGTGATGGACTGGGCTACATCTACAACTCTCTGCAATTTCTTGTGGTCTTGGCCAAACTGTTCCCAAACCGAGCTGTGATGCAACACAACAGTATGCATTCCCTGGGGCATCCATAGAGGTTTGCAAGAGTCACTGGAGCTACGCCGTATTTCCTCAAGCCCTTGTCCCACTGTACGAGGTAATTCACGAGTTCTCCCAAGTTTTCAATAGACAATAGACAATAGGTGCAGGAGTAGGCCATTTGGCCCTTTCGAGCCAGCACCGCCATTCAATGTGATTATGGCTGATCATCCCCAATCAGTACCCCGTTCCTGCCTTCTCCCCATATCCTCTGACTCCGCTATTTTTAAGAGCCCTATCTAGCTCTCTCTCGAAAGCATCCAGAGAACCTGCCTCCATCGCCCTCTGAGGCAGAGAATTCCACAGACTCTCCGCTCTCTGTGAGAAAAAATGCTTCCTCAGCTCCATTCTAAATGGCTTATTCTTAAACTGTGGCCCCTGGTTCTGGACTCCCCCAACATCGGGAACATGTTTCCTGCCTCTAGCGTGTCCAAGCCCTTAACAATCTTACGTGTTTCAATGAGATCCCCTCTCGTCCTTCTAAACTGTCTGCAGAGTGTACAAGCTCAGCTGCTCCATTCTCTCAGCATATGACAGTCCCCTGAGTCGAACTCAGAGAATGTCCTAGCGGCTCGTAATGCTAACGGTAGGCACTCGGTACATCCGGTAAACTCATCCCTGTGAGTAAAAAAAATACTCGTGATGAAAAAAATTTGTTACTCGTAGTTGACCATTTTACGAGCCGCTACGAGACATCCACGCATTCCTACGGACCCGCTACGGACATTCTCCGAGTTTGAATCAGGGGAAAACTCGGGAGAACTCTTGAATTACCTCCATATAACCATATAACCATATAACATTTACAGCACGGAAACAGGCCATCTCGGCCCTACAAGTCCATGCCGAACAAATTTTTTTCCCCTTAGTCCCACCTGCCTGCACTCGTACCATAACCCTCCATTCCCTTCTCATCCATATGCCTATCCAATTTATTTTTAAATGATACCAATGAACCTGCCTCCACCACTTCCACTGGGAGCTCATTCCACACCGCCACCACTCTCTGCGTAAAGAAGTTCCCCCTCATATTACCCCTAAACTTCTGTCCCTTAATTCTGAAGTCATGTCCTCTTGTTTGAATCTTCCCTATTCTCAAAGGGAAAAGCTTGTCCACATCAACTCTGCCTATCCCTCTCATCATTTTAAAGACCTCTATCAGGTCCCCCCTTAACCTTCTGCGCTGCAGAGAATAAAGACCTAACTTATTCAACCTATCTCTGTAACTTAGTTGTTGAAACCCAGGCAACATTCTAGTAAATCTCCTCTGTTACTCTCTCTATTTTGTTGACATCCTTCCTATAATTGGGCGACCAAAATTGTACACCATACTCCAGATTTGGTCTCACCAATGCCTTGTACAATTTTAACATTACATCCCAGCTTCTATACTCATACCTCGTACAGTGGGACAGGGGCTTAAGTCTCCTCATGAAGTAAAGATATTGAGTAAAGGCCTTCTTGGCTGTCACATCAATGTGATTGGGTCACGATAGATTGGTGGTAACTTAATGTCAAGGAACGTGAGGTTTTTAACCATTTCCAATTCAGCACCATGATGCATGTACTGTACTTCACGTTGCTTCCTAATGTCAATAACTAGCTCAATTGTCTTGCTGACATTAAGGGAAAGGTTATTGTCCTGATACCATGTTACAAAGTTCTCTATCTTCTACCATCCCATTATTGTTCTTGAGCTGGTACACCACATTGGTGGCATCTGCAAACTTGTATCTGATGTTCGTGGTGAATGTGGCTGTACAGTCATGAGTATAATTAAAGTATAGTGGGGGACTGAGAATGCAACCTTGTAGGGTATTCTGTGGAATTCTCTGCCTCAGAGGGCGGTGGAGGCAGGTTCTCTGGATGCTTTCAAGAGAGAGCTAGATAGGGCCCGTAAAAAGAGTGGAGTCAGGGGATATGGGGAGAAGGCAGGAACGGGGTACTGATTGGGGATGATCAGCCATGATCACATTGAATGGCGGTGCTGGCTCAAAGGGCCAAATGGCCTACTCCTGAACCTATTGTCTATTGTCTATTGGTATCAGTGTTGAAGATTACTGTGGCGGGGATGGTGTCACCTGCCCTAAATGACTGAGGTCTGTGGGTCAGCAAGTTGAGGATCAAGTGGCAGTGGTACAGTGGTAGAGTTGCTGCCTTATAGAGCCAGGGACCTGGGTTCGATCCTGACCACGGGTGCTGTCTGTATGGAGTTTCTACGTTCTCCCTGTGACTGCATGGGTTTTCTCCGGGTGCTCTGGTTTCCATCCACATTTCGAAGACGTGCATGTTTGTAGGTTAATTGGTTTTGAAAAATTATAAATTGTACCTAGTGTGTGGGACAGTGTCGGTGTATGGGTGATCGCTGGTTGGCACCAACTTGATGGTCCGAAGGCCCAGTCTCTGCGCTGTATCTCTATAACGTCTGAAAGGCAAGATTGGAAATACAAATATATCTCAAAGGTGATGGGGCTGAAAGAGATTAGAGAGATAGAGAGGACAAAACCACACAGAAAGTATAGAGGATTTTAAAATTCAGACTTTGTTTAACTCCAAATCAGTTTTGCTCAGCAAATGCAGGCTGATCATTGAATGGGACTTCATATCACTTCAGACAGCAGAGGTTTGATGAGATTTCCAGGTCAAAATAGACTGAGTGATGTTGGGAAAGTCTGGAGCAAATAAAAATGAAAAAGAAACTTTCACTTTCAGCAGCCAAGGTTAGGCAGTGGTGGAGTTAGGCAAAGAGAAGGCCCAAAACTCATTGATATTGAGGTCAACATCTTCTCACAATCATACAGGATTTCAAGATGGCTACCTGAATGTCCAGGAGCAGAAAAGGCTGCAAAAAGTCGTAACCACTGCCCAGTCCATCATCGGTTCTTTCGTCCCTCCCATCAAGGGGATCTATCGCAGTCGCTGCCTCGAAAAGGCTGCCAGCATCATCAAGGACCCACACCATCCTGGCCACACACTCATCTCTCCACTGCCATCAGGTAGAAGATACAAGAGTCTGAAATCTGCAATATCCAGGTTCAGGAACAGCTGCTTCCCCACAGCCATCAGACTATTAAACATAACTTCAAACAAACTATGAACTATAACAACCTATTGCACTTTATCTATTTACTGATGTGTGTATATATATTTTTTTATTGATCTGACCTGTATTTATGACTGCAATATCCTGTTGTGCTGTTGTAAATGCAATAACTCATTGTTCTATCTGGGACAATAAACTCTCTTGACTCTTGGCTTGGGTTAATTAGTTAATTAGTTAATTAATTGATGACTTTGTCCCAGAATGATGGCTTCCCAACGTTTAATATTGCAGACACTTCTGCTGACAATTTAGAAACAGTGAAAGGTGGAGAGGAATGGAATTGAGATGGAACTTATTGTCATCAGCGTATGTGTGAAAAATGACAAAGTGCCCTGCTTAACGTTACTGAGGATTAGCATGCACTATCCTCTCCTGTCCAATATTGAATTAGTGCCCGGGCTGCCTACCAGTGTAGGATTTAAACAAACAACTTGAGGAACATTTTTTTCCAGATCATTTTGGAAAGTCTTGACCTCTTTCAACCTTAAAGGCAAGGCGGACTCAGAGCAGCCATGGAAAAAGTGATTTCCTTCCAAAATGCTGCATCTAAGCCTATGTTTATCCAGCCTGTAGATGGGCTCCTGAACATCTCATATAAAGTTGCTACAATCTCTACAGGATCCCTTATTCACAAAAAAACAAGTTATGAGGTGAAAATGAGTAAAGGAAATCCTCCTGGTATGCTCTCTTCAATATGAAGGGGCAGGATTTAAGTGAATATGACAGAAACACTTTATTCAATACTTTGTAGGTTTTGACAGAACTACAGAATAGAAACATAGAAACATAGAAATTAGGTGCAGGAGTAGGCCATTCGGCCACTCGAGCCTGCACCGCCATTCAATATGATCATGGCTGATCATCCAACTCAGTATCCTGTACCTGCCTTCTCTCCATATCCCCTGATCCCTTTAGCCACAAGGGCCACATCTAACTCCCTCTTAAATATAGCCAATGAACTGGCCTCAACTACCTTCTGCGGCAGAGAATTCCAGAGATTCACCACTCTCTGTGTGAAAAAGGTTTTCCTCATCTCGGTCCTAAAAGATTTCCCCCTTATCCTTAAACTGTGACCCCTTGTTCGGGACTTCCCCAACATCGGGAACAATCTTCCTGCATCTAGCCTGTCCAACCCCTGAAGAAGGTTGTAAGTTTCTCTAAGATCCCCCCTCAATCTTCTAAATTCTAGCGAGTACAAGCCGAGTCTATCCAGTCTTTCTTCATTTGAAAGTCCTGACATCCCAGGAATCAGTCTGGTGAACCATCTCTGCACTCCCTCTATGGCAATAATGTCCTTCCTCAAATTTGGAGACCAAAACTGAACGCAATACTCCAGGTGTGGTCTCACCAAGACCCTGTACAACTGCAGTAGAACCTCCCTGCTTCTATACTCAAATCCTTTTGCTATGAAAGCTAACATACCATTCACTTTCTTCACTGCCCGCTGCACCTGCATGCCTACTTTCAATGGCTGGTGTACCATGACACCCAGGTCTCGCTGCATCTCCCCTTTTCCTAGTCGGCCACCATTTAGATAATAGTCTGCTTATTGTCACATTGAACAACATAAGCTTTGCAATTGCTTTTGTGCAATCCTGAGATATGCCGTCAGATAGTCAACGTCTACCCGTATGTCACAAACCCAAGTAAATCATACGAGCAAATGCAGAAAAATCCATGTAATTTAGATCTCCCTCATTACAATCTGCATGTGTCGTTCCAATGAAGTGCAGTAAATACTGTACAGAAATATAAAGTTCCATATTTAACACAGCCGTGAATTTACCATCACTATCGTTCCATGATCACCACATCACATGCTTCATGTAACATGTGCCCTTCTTCAAAACAGTTTTCACCATCGGAGAATCCAAAGTAGATAACTTCAAGAGTGTAGAATCTTCAAGAGTGTTAGCGCTCAGCGAACACCTCCCATTTTCTCAAAGATGAGAAACATGAATCATCTGCCGTTAACAAAAAGCATCAAGGAAAATATTAACTCAAAGATTGGAGCATACAAAGTGTTAAGGTTAGTGATTGATCGGAAGGCAGGTGATTTTACAAAACCAGTAGCGAAAGATTAAAAAGTTAATAGGGATGGAGAAAATTAATAAGAGATGATTGCCAATAATGTCAAAACGGGTGGCAAGGATTTCTATGGCTATATAAAAAGAAGGAAGGTAACGAGAGTAAATATGGAACTCCCATAGAGTAAGGCTAGGAAATTAATCGTGGGAAACGAGGAAATGGCAAATAAATTACATAAAGTGAAGATGTGAATCACAGAAATGACCGAGACATTACATTTAGAAAAAATAAGGCTTGTTTTGGCTGATAAATCGGACCAATTTTCCAAAATATGGTCTCCTTTCATTGAATTTCTTCAACAACAGAATGGTTGAACACAAATTGAAAACGGATGCTAGTGTTGGGTGAGCGGGTGTAGGGTGTGGGACATGTCTCTGCTTTTTCTCTTTTTGTTTTCTCACTTCACTCAATTGTTAGTTCAGGGGTTTTTTCTTCTTTCTTTTCTTCCTTCTTTTGTCTTCCTCTTCATTCCTTTTTTACTTATTTCCGATTCACTTATCAGTTTATAAAATATTTAAACTTAAGCTGTACGAGAATTGTATCATTGTTATGTCGATTTCTTTCTTCTTGTACAATTGCATCTAATAAAATGAACATTAAAAAAAAATTAAATCAGCACTTTCATCAATCTTCACAGTGGAGGACGCTGGAAATATGCCAAAGATTTTGGATGGGCTGGTTTTGTACATTGTGGAAGAATGTGTAGCAATCATTATGGTGAGGGACAAGTTACTGGTGAAACTAATGGGACTAATGGTAGACAAATCATCAGGGCCCAATGACTTTACTCTGAGGATTTTAACAGAAGTGGCAGTGGAGCCATTGATTGAAGTTTCCCAAAACTCACTGGTGTCTGGAAAGTTACTAATGGATCAGTAGACTGCACATGTATCACTATTGTTCAAGATGGGTGGATGGCAAAAGCAGAACATTATAGGATTGTTAGTTTAATCCCCGCTGTTGGCAAGATACTGGCATTTATAGTAAAGGGAGAAATAACCAATCATTTGAGGTAACTTAATGTAATCAAACAAAGTTGACATTTGTTTTATGAAAGGTAAATCATGTTTGGCAAATTTGCTTGTGCTTTTTGAAGAGGCAACAACACGTGGACAATAGAGCGGAGGCTGGATTTTGGATTTTCAGGGGAGCATTTGGCAAAGTGCCACATTGAAGGTTGGTGCGTCAGATTTCATAGTGTTAGAGGAAGTAAGTTATTATGAGTTGAAGATCACAGTGAACACTAATATTTGTCATGAACTGGTCAATTTCAGTCTTGAAGGATATATAACTAGTGGAGTGGCCCAAGGATAACTTCTTGCCCCTTTCATTTATTTACAATTCGGATTAATAACCCAGAATGCAAGGTATTTAAGTTTATTAAAGATATGAAAATAGATGGGCTGGCATGTTGCAATTAGGATGTTTGGAGTCTGCAGTAGATATGGTGATAGTTTAAGAGAGTGGGTGAAAAGCTGGTAAATGGGGTTTAATGTGAGAGGGTGTGGGGTCATGCATTTTGGTAAGGGGAATTTAAAGACAGGCTATTGACTAAATAGATTGTGCATGAGTGAAACACAGAGGAATCGTGATGTTCTTGAGCATGATTGCCTAAAGTGAGCAGCTCCAGCAAGCCGAAAAAGTCATCTTACTTATTATTTCAAGAGTATGTGTAGGAAGGAAGTGCAAATGCTGGTTTAAACCGAAGATAGACACAAATAGCTGGAGAAACTCAGCGGGTCAGACAGGATCTCTGGGGAAAAGAATAGGTGACATTTCGGCTTGAGATCCTTCTTCAGGTTGAAGAAAGGTCTCAATCCAAAACGTCATCTATTCCTTTTCTCCAGAGATGCTGTCTGACCCGTTGATTTAATCCAGCTTTTTGTGTCTACTGTTTCAAGTGGTGAGTGTAGATATTGAGAAGTATTGTTACAATTCTGGTGAGGCACACCTTGCCTGCCTTGCATAGTTTTAATCCCCTTATTTAAGAAAGGATAAACTAGCTTTGGAAATGGTTCAAAAAATCACTAGGCTAGTTCTTGAGAATGAGAAGGTTATGCTTTCACCAGCTAAAGAAATCAGATTTAGATTATTTGGAGTCCAGAAGAACTGAGGTGATTTCAATCAAACCTATTATGCCCCTGTCCCACTTAGGAAACCAGAACGGAACCTCTGGAGACTTTGCGCCCCACCCAGGTTTCCCGTGCAGTTCACGGAGGTTGCAGGTGGTTTGCCGGAGGTTGCAGGTAGTGGAAGCAGGTAGGGAGACTGACAAAAACCTCGTGAACCGCACGGAAACTTTGGGTGGGGCACAAAGTCTCCAGAGGTTTTCCGTTCAGGTTTCCTAAGTGGGGAAGGGGCATAAAATCCCAAGGGGCCATGAGAGTGCGGACGTCAAGATGTTTCACTAGTGGGACAGTCACAAACGACACAACATCGTTACACGATT